>NC_048303.1:40581742-40881742 GCF_013100865.1 Trachemys scripta elegans
TTTCTCCCCCCCCCCCCAAAAACCCCCCCCCCCCCCGTTTTTTGAGTGCCCCCTCCAGAACCTCCCTGCTCCTTCTCCTGCCCCCTGGCCCCCTTACCCTGCTGCTCAGAACAGGGTGTTGGGCTCTGTGCGAGCCGGACACGTGGCTGCGCTCCCCAGCACAACAAAACCGGTCCCTGGCCCTGCACAGTGCTGCCGGACCGGGCTGCAGGGGAGAGCTGCCCTTGTATCAGCACAAAGTGCTCTCGCTCCCGTTTTGCTACGCTGCATGGCAGAAACTGCTCCCAGTTGCAAAAGGGGAGGGCTGCACTTTGTGTGATACACTTGCTCAGAATGCAGGGCGGAGCTCCTCTACAGCTGCTCCGGAGTCCAGCCCGGGACTTTCCTGCAGCCCTCCCAGCCGCTCGCTCTGCTCTGCCGGGGGAGGGGGGAAATCCCGGACATTTTTAGTGCTTTACAAATTCCCCCGGACACTATTTTTAGCACAAAAAGGAGGACATGTCCGGGTAAATCTGGACGAATGGTAACCCTAAAAGTCAGCTAACACTTGGTGGACATTCTCTTCTCAAGGGTGGGAGGAGTCTCACCATGATTTCCTCACTCTGGTCTTCACACACATGTTTTGCCCTTTGCTATTTGTCAGATTGAGAAAATGAATATTGTAAGAGGAAACAGAACAGATTCCAGTTTTTGAGGAGACGCTCTCTCTATTCCCTTAAACGTTCCTATTATGAGCCTCTTGCGGGTACTGTTTAAAGTTGTATCTAAGTGCGGTAGTGGGTTTAGCAGCAGAGAAAATTTAAAAAGGGAAGAATAATCCTTGAAGTTTTAGGGCTTGTTTACACTGGCAAGTTTCTGTGCAGTAAAGCAGCTTTTTGTGCTCAAACTGCAGACGTATACATACTGCCAAACCACTTTGTGCACAAACTCCTCAGTTGCGCCAAAAAAAAAAAAAAAAACCTCGACAAGAGTCGTAATGCTATTTGCACAGAGGCTCCAGTGCTCTTTTGCCAGTAGAGACGCTTGATTTTGCTTTCTGCACTGTAATTGGCCTCTGAAGGTGTTCCATACTGCCTCAAATGACCACTCTGCTCATTATTTTGGACTCTGCTGTCCTGGAGACATGCGCCCCTCTCCTTTCAAAACACCATTTCTGACAGCTCTTGTTTGTTGTGCTGATCTGCTCCTGGACAAGCAAACCATTAATGTGGAATGCTGGTGCTATTGAACATAGAGGCATGTGTGTGGGAGCAGGGCTGGCTCCAGGGTTTTTGCCGCCCCAAGCAGCAAAAAGGGGGGAAAAACGCCGTGATCATGATCTGCTCTACTGCTGCTGCTTCAGTCTTTGGCGGCAATTCAGCGGCAGGTCCTTCCCTCCAAGAGGGAGAGGGGGACCCGACGCCGAAGAGCCGGACATGCCGCCCCTCTCCATTGGCCGCCTCAAGCACCTGCTTGCCAGGCTGGTGCCTGGAGCCGGCCCTGTGGGGGGGGGGGGGGGGGGGCTGTGCACAGAGCGCCGCCCCCCCCCACCCCCAATCACTTCAGTTGAAAAGCAGCTGGCAATGTGGTAGGATGTCCATGGAACAATGGGATTGGGAAACATGCAACATGTGATGCTGTGCCTGCCCCATGAGGCATTGCAAACCCTTCCGAAGCACCCTGCGGCCAGTTGCACAGTGGGATAGCTACCACAAGCTGCAACAAGCTTCTGTCATAGCCCTGGTCAAGCTTCCCTGCTGGACACTTTGCAGGCTGCTTTTTGGGCCTATATGCTGGGCCTGTGTGCTTTTAAGCTTCCTGGGTCAGAGCAGAGCCCTAGCACTGCCTCTGACTTTGTATTTCTGGGCACACTCTTGAGGTGCAGCTCTTCCGTCTAGTACCCCTTTGAGAGACTGTCAGATCTCCGCTATCTGCCTGGGCACTGTAACTAGGTGTAACAAGTGCTGGTTCCCTTTTCCAGAGCTACAGCCTTGTGGATACTCTGGTTTACAGTTTACTACTTCAGGGACACGTGATAGCTGAGGCACATAAACTTGGCAAAAGTTCTTGTGGCGGTATGGTTTGGTCACTCAAGGGTAGTTGTGTGTAAGGTAGTTGTGCCCACCCTTGGTCACGTGACATGGCCTTTTAAGATTTTTGGGAGGTTTCAATGTAGACAAAGGCAGATAAAGGAAGCGGTCACCAGGAATAATCTGCATTTGGAGAAAACCTCTCCTTCCAATCCTCTAAAGACTTGCAATCTTGTAGCGAGGTTGGGGCAAGATTCCCCCTCTCCTATCCAACCAGAACCAGCTCTTGGAAAGAGGGCTGTCCATATACTGCCTCTTCACTCAGAACAGAGCCAGATACCAGCAGTTGGAAGGTTGCTGCCAGCTGAGCTCTTCCAGTCCAGGGAAAAAAGAGGGAGTAAGGTGAAAAGGCGCCAGCTGCAGGCGAGCCTGTTTGAAACCCCAGTTGTAACAAGCAGAGTTACCAACAAGAGTTGCTGTGGACCTCCTGTGCCAAGGAGAGAGAAGCTGGATAGGATATTTTCCCTTCCTCCTTGTCCAGGCCCAAGAAGGGCTGGGAAGTCCCCTGAGCCTAAAGGGCAGGATTTGATTGAAAGTTTGCAGGGTCTGCAAAATACAGTTCAAAATTTAAACCACACAGGACAAATTCATGGCCCTTGATTGTCCTGATAACAGGCAAGACTTCTTTTTTAAATGTGGTCTTCTAAAGTTCCCATTAACCAAGGTTGCCAGGCTTGTCTGAATTTTACCCCACTCAAATACAGGAGAAGAGAGTGTGTTCAGTCTTTGGTGTCTTATCCTTTTGAACATTCAGACTAGACCGGACGCTGTCCTCTTATCCAAGTGGGGCTGGTAAATCCTGAGCCATGTTTCAAGTTTGAGCCATCAAAAGAAGTTACAAAAACAGCAAAAAGAGCCACATGGCAATATAACAAAGCACATATTTAAGTTTAGTTTTTCATTTCATTATGAAAAGAAATGTGGAATCTAAACTTAATTATTTTGAAATCAACAAACCATTGATAAAGTAATTAAATTGAATCCTTTATTTAAAATATTTTAAATATTTGGTTATTTTATTTTCCATTTATTTTGGAATCTGATTATTTTAGTTTTCTGTATATGTAATATGACTAATTATAGTAAGTGTTTTTCAAATGAATGATCACTATAACAAGGTGATATGCAAAATAAACATATTGTTGCCCCCTTGCAGAGAAATTTGCTAAAGCTAGGAGAATCTGTTTTCTCCAACACGTTATCCCAAGGAGTTCCAGTTTGAATGGGTTGGGAGATACCTGAATCAGCTCTGACAGCACAAGGTGAAATCCACATACGCTGAGACCTGGTGTAAAATGTATGTCAACATAGCTATGTCACTCAGGAGTGTGAAATATCCACACCCTGAGTGATGTAGCTATGTTGACCTAAGCCCAAATGTAGATACAGCTAGGTCTTAGGACAGACAAATCTGTCAACTTAGCTAATGTTACTGAAGGAAGTGGTGTTCCTACAGTGACAAAACCTTTCTGTCGCTGTGGGTTGTGTCTATGCTAGTGGGTTGTGCTGGCTTAGCTACACCACTGTAGCTTTGCTGCTATAGTTCCTGTAGCATAGACATGGCCGGTGGCATTCAGTGATGCAGCAAGTTCATAAAATCAACCAGAATTCGTAAGTTGTACATAGATTCCTCAAATTGCCATAGCTCCTGACAGCACAACATATTAATGCATGAGAGCTAAACTTTGTTTGTTACAGAACAAAAATCTGATTCTGCTACTTAAATAGGGAGTGGATTGAATTTTCAATAATTTAGTAACATAGGACTGGAACCTAATTACTTTCTTCAGGGAATAAGCATCAAGCCTGCCTCTCTGTGAGTAAGGTGGCCTTAGAAGTTCAGAAGGGGTCTTCAGCCAGTGTTGCATTGGCTGTTTCACTGCACTCTTTTCCCAAAGAGAGTGTGCCATGGAACACATGGTTAAAGCTGCTTCCCAGTTTAATCAGCTATTTAAAATACTAGATTGATTCTGTTCTGCTTGCCTGTAGTCTGTATGGCTGACTAATACAGGCATATTGTTCCTCCTTGGCCTCTGGCTTTTTTAAGACACTTTAGTATGCCAGAGTTTATTTGTGGGACGCTTGAATGGAGTGAAGTTAAATATAATCCAAGAAATTGAAATTTTTGAAGACAATTTACATGTTTATGCCAAAAATTCATTAAATCCATTTCTTTCATTAGTATGGCTTTAATACAATTTGTGTTTCCAACAAAACAAGTATTCTAATCAAAACAGTAAACTGTTTCAGGGTCTCTAAGCAGCCCTCAACAATATGATTTTCAGTAATGCCAATTTCTCTGCCTGTTTTGCCTTGAAGCCTCAGAAGTAGGAAGAAATGGCACAAAGAGTTGTTAGTGTGAAGTGGAAAGATAACTGCTCTTTAAATTAAGAGTATTTGATGGCTTTGAATGAAAAATGAAGTGTCTGAAACTAGACTTTCTTTATCTGATCACTAATTTAGTAATCACGTTCTGGGATGTTAATTCAGCCCAGCCTCAGCAGGGTATACCTTCAAATTCTCTATCCAGATTGGGGAAACTGAGACATTAATTATGGGCTGATATTTAGAGGTGGTTTCAATGGGATTTCTGAGTGCTCAGCAACCTTGGAAGCCAGGCCATAAGCAAACTATAATTCTCCAATATTTGTATAGGCTGACCATCTGTTAAAAATAGAGAGTCTTTGCTCATGAATTTTAAAACCTAGTCCAGTATTTTATTGGTCTGTATATCTTTGTGCCTGCTCTATCAATTTAGAGATCAAATACTCCTGTTAATATAGTGAACATCCCCTTTCATGTGGAGCGAATATTACCCTTTCTAACTCACCTTTGAAATTTTACTGATTTGATGATGCCATTTGAATGTTGTGCCAACCTAGCTTCTACATTTGCTGTAAATTTGCCAAGTCTGAAGCGGTTCTATATCATCTGCCTTAGCAGCTTATCTGTTAACTCAATGATATCTAAGACGCTTATCTTGGGAGGGGACAGCTACAAGTGAGAGTGCAAACTTACATTTGAGAAACTAAATTATCTGATGTTTTCGGGAAAAATGTTCAAATATAGTTTTAAAACTTTCATTTTAATAAGAATGTTTGTCTACCCCATGCACGCTGGGGAACTCTCACTACTTTGCATTCTGTCTAGGGAAACAAATCTCAGCATTGCCTATTTTATTAGCGTTTGTATCGCAGTAGCATGTATAGACACCAATCGGGGCTCCATTGTTCTGGGCACTGTACAAGCTCGCAGTAAAAACCATAGTGGCAGTAAAAGCGATCTCAGTTCATCACTTGTCTAGCTGGTAGTGTTCTGTGGGCATCGTGTCTGAGAAGTCTTAAGGACTTGAAGACATAGGCAACAAATTATATGGGCCTGTGGTGCCCATGCTCCACCAATATTCAGGAACGTGGGTCCGGCTCTACCAATGTTTGGGCTTATATTTTCAGAGCCGTCCTGCCCATAGGATAGACCAGGGCAACTGCCCCGGGCCCCATGCTTTGGGGGGCCCCCTGTGTTTCAGGGGGATGTGGGGTCCAGGGTGGCCTGGGAGGTTAGCGAGGGGGGCCTGGCACTGGCAGCAGCGAGTGACCCATCCCCAGCCTGCCCTGCTCCGCCACGCCCCTGCCCCACTCCACCCCTTCCCCCAAGACCCCACCCCACCTGGCAATAGGGTGAGGGCTAAGTGCCTCCCCCGTAGACCTGCCTGCTGCTGCTTGTCTACTCCTGCCAGAAATCTCCCTCAACACCTTTCAGTCAGTTTCCGCTACTTCCAAGTACTACATTAAGAGTTATTCCTCTCTGAAATAATGAGTTACAAAGTGTTCCACACTCATCCAGATGAGAATGGCTTTCATAGAGTATAAAGCCAGAAGTGACAACTGTGATCATGTAGTCCGATCTCCTGTCTAACACAGGCCATAGACTCTTCCCTGAATAATTCTGTTTGGATGTTTTTCTAGAAGACATTCCTTAGTTCAGTCTTGATTTTAAAAATCTCCAATGTTAGCAAATTCCCCATAATCCTTACGAAGTTGTTCCAGTGGCTAATTAACCTCACTGTTAAAAATTTGCCCCTTAATTACAATCTGAATTTGTGTAACTTCATCTTCCTACCATTGCATCTTCTTGTTATTCCTTTGTTTGCTAGATTGAAAAGCTCTCTATTTCAAATTTAGGTACTTATGGAGTGATCATGTCATCCTTTAACCTTCTCTTCATTAAGCTAAATAGGTTGAGCTCCTTGAGTCTATCACTATAAGGCTTATTTTCCAGTTCTTTGATTATTCTCATGGCTTTTCTTTGAACATCCTTCTTGAGTTGTAGACACTAGAACGGGACATAGTACACCTCTACCCCAATATAACGCAACCCAATATAACACGAATTCAGATATAACGCGGTAAAGCAGCGCTCCAGGGGGGCGGGGCTGCACACTCCGGTGGATCAAAGCAAGTTCAATATAATGCGGTTTCACCTATAACACGGTAAGAGATTTTTTTTGGCTCCCGAGGACAGTGTTATATCGGGGTAGAGGTGTATTCTGCTAGCGGTCACACCAGCGCAAATACAGCGGTAAAATAATCTCTTTACTCCTACTCATGATTCCCCTGTTTATATATCCAAAGATGCCATTAGTCCTTTTGGCTATAGTATCACACAGGAGTACATGATGATTGATGTCCACCATGACTCCTGTGACGTTGCACTCTATATGATTTTATGAAAGTATGCTGATGAGTGTGAATATAATGTAACTAAAATATGCTTCATGCAAAAGTTCTCTTGTAAGGTATCATTACAAAGTTTATAATCTACTGAATGTAGATTATAGTTCATCCTGTTTGTATGAATATATCATTCTTGTATCTGAAACTAGAAATATGAAATAACTCTGAGGGCCTATTGTAATTATGCAAAGTGTGGGCCATTTAGTGGTGGCTTGGAATCTTGATGGCTCCCATTAACCAGGGCAATTGACTGTAGATGGCTGTGTTTTACTTGTCAGCACACACACATACAGGAAGACTTACAAGTGGGTAATGAAATCTTACAGTGACATGTGATCATGTCACCTGAACTGGAATCCATCTTTAACCTGGTGCTTTTCCATTTAGAAGGAGGAGTGGGAACACAGAGTGGGACAAAGGATTCCCGCCTTATGCAAAAGATATATAAGTGGGTGGAACAGAACGAAAGGGGAGCCATCATGAGAAATCCCCTAGCTACCACCTGAGCTGGAACAAGGGTTGTACCAGGGGAAAGGATTGTGCCCAGACTAGGAAGGCATCCAGTCTGTGAAAGAAACTTGTTAAAATCTCACCCTCAGAGATGTTTCATCTGTATTCAGTTTTATTACTGTATTAGGCTTAGATTTGCGTGTTTTTATTTTATTGGTAATTCACTTTCTGTTTGCTGTTACTTGGATCCACTTAAATCCTACTTTCTGTATTTAATAATCACTTTTCACTTATTAATTAACCCAGAGTATGGATTATACCGGGGGGAGGCAAACAGCTGTGCATACCTCTCTATCAATGTTGTAGAGGGCGAACAATTTGAGTTTACCCTGTATAAGCGTTATATGGGGTAAAACAGATTTATTTGGGGTTTGGACCCCCACTGGGAGTTGGGCATCTGAGTGTTAAAGACAGGAACACTTCTGTAAGCTGCTTTCAGTTTAAGCCTACAGCTGTTAGGGGATGTGGTTCAGACCCTAGGTCTGTGTTGGAGCAGACTGACATGTCTGGTTCAACAAGACAGAGTGCTAGAGTCCTGAGCTGGCAGGGAAAGCAGGGGCAGAAGTAATCTTAGCACATCAGTTGGCAGTTCCCAAGGGGGCTTCTGTCATCATGACTCCCAAGTCCTTTGCAGAATTACTACTTCTCGGGATAGTCCTCCATCCTGTAAGAGGAGCCTACTTTCTTGGTTCTTGAGTGTATGACTTTTAGGGTTACCATATTTTGTGCCTCCAAATGGAGGACACTCCCAGGGGCCCCGCCCCGCCCACGCCTCCACCCCCTCCCAAAGTCTCCGCCCCCTCCCCTGCTTCCCGCGAACATTTGAGTCGCGGGAAGCCTGAAGCAGGTAAGGGGCGGTGTGGGGGGAGGAGGCGCGGCCCAGCGGACCCCCCCCGGCTCGCGGCCCTGCGGACCTCCCGGCCCAGCGGACCCCGCGGACCCCCCCGGCTCGCGGCCCAGCGGACTCCACGGACCTCCCGGCCCCGCGGACCCCCCGGGCTTTTGGGGATTTCCCCCCGGACGGGGATTTGAGCCCCCAAAAGCCGGACATGTCCGGGAAAAGCCGGACATATGGTAACCCTAATGACTTTACATTTGGCCATATTAAAGAGCACATTGTTTGCTTGTGCCCAGCATACCAAGCAATCCAGATCAGCTCTGTTTCAGTGGCCTGTCCTCTTCGTTATTTATTGCTCCCCCAATTTTTGTGTAATTGCAGACTGTCAGTGATGGTTTTATGTTTTCTTCCAGGACATTGATAAAAACGTTAAATAGCGTAGGGCCAAGAACTGATACCTGTGGGACCCCGCTAGAAACACAGCTGCTCAGTAATGATTCCCCATTTACAATTGCATTTTGAGACTTTTCAGTTAGCCAGTTTTTAATCCATTTAATGTGTGCTATGTTGATGGTTTTGGTATCATTCTGTTTTTTTAATCAAAATGTTCTACGGTACCAAGTCAAATGCCCCAGAGAAGTCTATTACATCAACAATACTACCTTTATTGACCAAACCTTATAATCTAATTTTAAACAAAAAGTTAGTTTGACAAGATCTACTTTTTATAAACTCTCGTTAAGTATTAATTACAGTAACTCCTCACTTAGTCATCCCGGTTAATATTGTTTTGTTACGTTGCTGATCAATTAGGGAATGTGCTCGTTTAAAGTTGTGTAATGCTCCCTTCTAATGTCATTTGGTAGACGCCTGCTTTGTCTACTGCTTGCAGGAAGAGCAGCCCATTGCAGCTAGCTGGTGGGGGCTTGGAACCAGGGTGGACCGGCAGCCCTCCCCCCCACCCCCATCAGCTCCCCACTCCCCTAAGTTCCCTGTGCAGCAGCTGCCCAGCAGGCTAGCAATTGCAGCTGTCCCTTCTCCCCCTCCCCGCCCCCCCCCCCCACTGCCATCTGCTGCTCCTGTCCTCTGCCTTGGAGCTGCTCCCCGAGACTCCTGCTTGCTGTGGGGGGGATGGGGAGGGAAGGAAGAGGGGAGCTAATGTCAGGGTGTCCCCCTCCCCCTGCTCCTGCACCCCGCTTACCGCATTTTCCATGGAGCAAGGGGGCACACCAGGGCTCAGGACGGAGGGAGCTTGCAGCAGCTGTGGCCTCAGCAAGCTGATCTAATTAACAAGGCAGTGTACTTAAAGGGGAAATGTACATATCTCTCTCCATTCCTGCTGCCTTGCAGAGTGAGAGAGTTAACCCTTGAGGGCTGAGCCAATTGCTAGTTCATCATTTAGCAGTAAGGGAAATATCCCACCCTCTGACTCCTCCACCTCAACCAAGCTTCACAATCATCACTGTGTACCAGTATTAAATTGTTTGTTTAAAACTTATAGTGTGTGTCTATATATAAAAATAGTCTTTTGTCTGGCGAAAAATATTTCCCTGGAACCTAACCCCCTCATTTACATTAATTCTTATGGGGAAATTGGTTTCGCTTAACATCGTTTCGCTTAGAGTCATATTTTTCGGGAACATAACTACAACGTTAACTGAGGTGTTACTGCATATTGCTCTCCTTTAATTCTTTGAGTCTGTATCAGCTTTTGCATCATTATGCCTGAAATTGATGTCCAGCTGATTGGCCTGTAGTTACCCAGGTCATCGCATTTACCCTTTTGAGATACTCTCACAAATTTAGCTTTCTTCCAGTCCTCTGTAACTTCCCCAATGTTCCAAGACTTATTGAAAAGTAACATTAATTTTCAATGGAGCTCCTTGGCCAGCTCTTTAAAAACTCTCAGATGAAAATTATCTGGACTTGCTGATTTTTAAAATGTCTGATTTTAGTAGCTGCTCTTTAACATCCTCTTGCGTTGGAATGGAATGTATTTCATCATATGATATGATTATATTATTCTGCTTTTTCCCAAATACAGAACAGAAATATTTATTGAACACTTTTGCCTTTTCTGCATTACTGTTGATGATTCTACCATATCTGTCTAGTAATGGACCATAAGAACGGCCATACTGGGTCAGAACGAAGGTCTATCAAGCCCAGTATCCTATCCTCTGACAGTGGCCAATGGCAGGTGCCCCAAAGGGAATGAACAGACAGGGTTATCATCAAGTGATCCATGCCCTGTCCCCCAATCCCAGCTTCTGGCAAACAGAGGCTAGGGACCCCATTCCTGCCACCCTGACTAATACATCCATCAATGGATATCTTCCATGAATCTTATCTAGCTCCCTTTTGAACCCTGTTTATAGTATTGGCCTTTACAACACCCTCTGGCAAGGAGTTCTAGAGGTTGACAGTGTGTTGCGTGAAAAAATACTTTGTTTTAAACCTGCTACCTATTAATTTAATTTGGTGGCCCCTTGTTCTTGTATTATGAGAAGGAGTAAATAACGCTTCCTTATTTACTTTCTCTATACCACTCATGATTTTATAGACCTCTGTCATATCCCCTCTTAGGCCTTGTCTACACTACGAGAGTAGTTCGATTTTACTTAAATCGAATATTTGGAATCGATATTGCAAAGTCGAACGTGTGTGTCCACACTAAGGACAGTAATTCGACTTTGTGAGTCCACACTAACGGGGAAAGCGTCGACATTGGAAGCGGTGCACTGAGGGCAGCTATCCCACAGTTCCCGGAGTCCCCGCCGCCCATTGGAATTCTGGGTGGAGCCGCAAATGCCTTCTGGGTAAAAAAAAAAAAGGGGCCAGGGTGCTTTTGGGTAACTGTCGTCATCCGTCCATCACTCCCGCCCTCCCTCCCTCCCTGAAAGCGCCGGCGGGAAATCATTTCGCGCACTTTTCCAGTCATTGACAGCGCGGACGCCACAGCACTGTGAGCATGGAGCCCGCTGCAACCATCGCTGCAGTTGTGGCCGCTCTCAACGCCTCGCAGCTTATCATACAGGTTGCCCTGAGGCAGATGCAGAAAAGTCAGGCGAGGAGGCTACGTCAACGCGGTGATGGCCTGAAGTCTGAGAGTAGCACAGACCTCTCAGAAAGCAGGGGACCCAGCGCCGAGGACATCACGGTGGCAATGGGTCATGTTGATGCTGTGAAACGGCGATTCTGGGCACGGGAAACAAGCACTGAGTGGTGGGACCGCATAGTGCTGCAGGTCTGGGATGAATCACAGTGGCTGCGAAACTTCCGCATGCAGAAGGGAACTTTCCTTGAACTTTGTGAGTTGCTGTCCCCTGCCCTGAAGCGCAATGACACCCGGATGCGAGCAGCCCTGACTGTCCAGAAGCGAGTGGCCATAGCCCTCTGGAAGCTTGCAACGCCTGACAGCTACCGGTCAGTCGCGAGCCAGTTTGGGGTGGGCAAATCTACCGTGGGGGTTGTTGTGATGCAAGTAGCCAAGGCAATCGTTGATGTACTGCTGCCAAAGGTAGTGACCCTGGGAAACTTGGAGGCGATCATAGATGGCTTCGCAGCGATGGGATTCCCAAACTGCGGTGGGGCCATAGATGGAACTCACATCCCTATCCTGGCACCGGACCACCAGGCCAGCCAGTACATTAACAGAAAGGGCTACTTTTCCATGGTGCTGCAAGCACTGGTGGACCACAGGGGACGTTTTACCAACATCCATGTCGGATGGCCGGGCAAGGTTCATGACGCTCGTGTTTTCAGGAACTCTGGTCTGTTTAGACGGCTGCAGCAAGGTATTTACTTCCCGGACCACAAAATAACTGTTGGGGATGTGGAGATGCCTATAGTGATCCTCGGGGACCCAGCCTACCCGCTAATGCCCTGGCTCATGAAGCCCTATACAGGTGCCCTGGACACTGAAAAAGAACTCTTCAACTACCGGCTGAGCAAGTGCAGAATGGTGGTGGAGTGTGCTTTTGGACGTCTCAAGGGGAGATGGAGAAGCTTGCTGACTCGCTGTGATCTCAGCGAAACCAATATCCCCATTGTTATAGCAGCTTGCTGTGTGCTCCACAATCTCTGTGAGAGCAAGGGGGAGACCTTTATGGCGGGGTGGGAGGTTGAGGAAATTAGCCTGGCTGCTGATTACTCACAGCCAGACAGCCGGGCGATTAGAAGAGACCAGCGGGAAGCGCTGTGCATCCGGGAGGCTTTGAAAGCAAAGTTCCTGAGTGAGCAGGGTAACCTGTGACTTTCTAATTTTGTGTACAGAGAAGCCTTCACCCCACTTCCAACACACGTTTCAAAATAAAAATAGTTCTACTTTGTTAAAGCACACCGTTTTCTTTAATACTGTTTTCGCGGGAATTTTTTAAAACTGGGACGCAGACTGTGGTGCGGAGCGGGTGTAGTGTAGTCGCGCGAATGCAGCTTCTAAACTCAAGGACTGACAGGCTCCGCTGCGGTGGGATGGTTCTTTCAACGGAGCCTGTCACCCCTCCTGATACGGACTGTGTGTATGGGGGGTCTATGTGAGTTTGTGGCAGGGGGGGGACGGTTACAGATCCCCTGCTGTGTGGCTCTGTGATCCTGCCTAAGGACCGCCGCTTAAGATCTCTAACTGCCCTCCCCTGACACAAAGTCACAGAGCAACCCACCCCCCACCACATAACATGAAAAGAACCTCCCAGACTAACCAGGGTAAGTAGTCACTGCATCACTGCACTATGTATGTGCCCTGCTGCTGTGCCTGCCCCCGACTATGTACCCTGCCAAAGGTGACTGTCCTGTCCAATTACCAACCCCCTTTCCCCCCCCCTCCAAAAGAACATGATGGAAACAGTAGTTAACAGAAACATATTTTTTATTATCAACTACACATGGGACTGGGAAGTGAAACTTGGACGGGGGCTTGTGTCAGGCGGGAAGGAAAGAACTTGTCAAACTTTGGGGAATGAGAGCCTTCTCCTGCTCGAACTCTCTGCAGGGGTGGAGTGAGAGTTAGCAGGGACTCTGCCGCCTCTCCTTCTGTGCACTTTGGGTGAAGGGAGTATGGGACTTGGTGGCGGGGGAGGGCGGTTAGAGATGGACTGCAGCGGGGCTCTGTCCTCCTGCCTCCGTTCCTGCAGAACATCCACAAGGCGCCGGAGCGTGTCCGTTTGCTCCCTCAGTAGTCCAAGCAGGGTTTGAGTCGCCTGCTGGTCTTCCTGACGCCACCTCTCCTCCCGATCCATGTTGGCTTGGTGCATTTGGGACAAGTTCTCCCGCCACTGGGTCTGCTGTGCTGCCTGGGCTCGGGAGCAGGCTATAAGCTCTGAGAACATGTCCTCCCGTGTCCTCTTCTTCTTATGCCTAATCCTCCCTAGCCTCTGGGAGTGTGATGACAGGCTAGGTTGTGAGACAGTCGCAGATGGGGCTGTGGGAATGGGAAAAAGGGAGTGAATTCCTCAGAAAGATAAATGTAGTTGTGAACAAAGAACATAGTCTTTCTCTGTGAACAGGACCATGCACAGCACCTATCACATGCGCACTCAGCACAAGGTCGAATTCTCGGCCTTCGCATTCAGTGTCTGGGGTTTTGCAGAGCACTTTTGAGAACCCTGTCAGGACAACGGAATTGCTCTTGCACGCAGACATGGTAAGCCGTAGATTCGTGGCAGCTTAAAACTTTAATATTAGCAATGGCCTCATTTCACATTGAAATCAATGTCGGTCCCTGCTGCCAGCAATCCGGCAAGCAGGAAGTCTGCTCCTGTCCCACACCCTCGCGGCTGTCCCCGGGAACGATCCCTTTCGGCTGACCCTCTCCCGCCTCCACCGCGTGGCTGCAAACCAGCGGTTACAGTTCTGTAAAGGAACGGTAAAGCAGTCCCAACACTAACATTCCCCTACCTCATTCAAAGCAGGTCATCATGAGCGACATCACCCTCATGAGGATCTCTGAGAGCGACAGACAGAGAATGCTCCGGGAAAGCCTTCAAAGACCAGGGCCGTATGCCGCCATGCTGTGCCAAGCAATGATTCCGGAGTACTTGCTAGTCTCGTGGCGCGGCAACGTGTCCTACTACGGAGGACCCAATAAGGCCGCTCTCCCCAAGAACCTAATGCAGCGGATTTCAAATTACCTGCAGGAGAGCTTCCTTGAGATGTCCCAGGAGGATTTCTGCTCCATCCCCGGACATATAGACCGCATCTTACTGTAGCTGCAGTAGCAGGGACTAAACAGTAGAGCGGCTTGGGCAGGACAATCATGCAAAACCGGACATTGCTAGATTTTTTTCAAATAGTTGCACTGCCCATGACTGAACCGTTAAGTTAATCAAACTAATCATGAGAAACCCATTTTTTACATTGTTAATAATCATGTTCTGTTACAAATAAATGTTTAGATGTTTACAACACTTACTGGATGATCCTTCACCAGATTCTGTGTCCGGGGTAACGGCTGGGGAGGGTTGGTAGGGGATCTCTGTAAGGGTGATGAAGAGATCCTGGCTGTCGGGGAAATCAGCGTTGTGAGCGCTGTCGACTGCCTCGTCCTCCTCATCTCCTTCCTCATCTTCCCCGTCCGGTAACATGTGCGAGGATCCGGCCGTGGACACTATCCCATCCTCAGAGTCCACAGTCAGTGGTGGGGTAGTGGTGGCGGCCGCACCGAGGATGGAATGCAGTGCCTCGTAGAAACGGGATGTCTGGGGATGGGATCCGGAGCGTCCGTTTGCCTCTTTGGTCTTCTGGTATCCTTGCCTCAGCTCCTTGATTTTCACGCGGCACTGCGTTACATCCCGGCTGTATCCTCTCTCTGCCATGTCTTTAGAGATCTTCTCATAGATCTTTGCATTCCGTCTTTTGGATCGCAGCTCGGAAAGCACGGACTCATCGCCCCACACAGCGATGAGATCCAAGACTTCCCGATCAGTCCATGCTGGGGCCCTCTTTCTGTTCTGAGATTGCACTGCCATCAGTGCTGGAGAGCTCTGCATCGTTGCCAGTGCTGCTGAGCTCGCCACGATGTCCAGACAGGAAATGAGATTCAAACTGGCCAGACAGGAAAAGGAATTCAAATTCAAATTTTCCCGGGGCTTTTCCTGTGTGGCAGTTCAGAACATCCGAGCTCTTACTGCTGTCCAGAGCGTCAACAGAGTGGTGCACTGTGGGATAGCTCCTGGAGCTATTAGCGTCGATTTCCATCCACACCTAGCCTAATTCGACATGGCCATGTCGAATTTAGCGCTACTCCCCTCGTCGGGGAGGAGTACAGAAGTCGAATTAAAGAGACCTCTATGTCGAACTAAATACCTTTGCGGTGTGGACGGGTGCAGGGTTAATTCGATGTAACGGCGCTAACTTCGACATAAACGCCTAGTGTAGACCAGGCCTTAGTTGCCTCTTTTCTAAGCTGAAAAGTCCCAGTCTTATTAATCTCTCCTCATACAGAAGCCGTTCTATACCCCTAATCATTTTTGTTGCCCTTTTCTGAACCTTTCCAATTCCACCAGATCTTTTTTGCGATGGGGCGACCACATCTACACGCAGTATTCAAGGCGTGGGCGTACCATGGATTTATATAGAGGCAATATGATGTTTTCTGTCGTCTTATCTATCCCTTTCTTGATGATTCCCAACATTTCTGTTTGGTTTTTTGACTGCCGCTGCACATTGGGTGTATGATTTCAGAGAACTATCCACAATGACTCCAAGATCTTTCTTGAGTGGTGACAGCTAATTTAGACCCCATCATTGTATATGGCAAACATAATCCTAACTATACAATGTGCATTACTCTGCATTTATCAACAGTAAATTTCATCTGCCATTTTGTTGCCCAGTCACCCAGTTTTGTGAGATCCTTTTGTAGCTTTTCCCAGTCTGCCTGGGTCTTTACTGTCTTGAGTAGTTTTGTATCATCTGCAAAGTTTACTATTAAGATTATTTTTGTTTCTAATACACCTCAAAAACTCCTTGTCCTCAATTCTGCATTGCCATAGTCCTATGATACATTAACTTTCTGTTGCAGAACTAGTTAAAAAAAAAAAAAAAAAAAAAAAAAAAATCCAGGCTTTGGACATATTTAGTTGATTTGGCATGTGGCTTGACTGCTGTGACTCTCCAAAGAAAGCAAGTTCACCGACCCCTCACTTGTACGCTCCTGTCATTCATTTTTGTTTACTAAAGTTCTGCTTGCGCAAGTAATCATGTCTTGCATGGCATACTAGCCATGTTCTGAAAGTGTTTGGAGGTGAAAATCTTTCAAGACTTACAGTCTGGCTTGAATCTAATCATCCAGTCTTCTATCCATTTGCTCTCTCACCCTTTCAGTTTTGCTTTTCAAGTTGTCGTCTGGGACAAGCAGAGACCAGCATTCTTCCTTTCTTGGCGCTGCACAGTTTCTTTATGTAGGGTATTTGTCTACAACCTTGGTATGCTTCCCAGACTCATTTCTCTTTCTTGAGATCATCTGAGGCTGAGCAGCTGCTGAATTTATCTTTTCCATCTTGCTCCTCTAAATCTTTGAAGAGAACATTTGCCAGAGCAAAACACTGTGCGTCAGCCTCTGTTCATGTAAGAAAGGTGAATTAATGATCCCCATCTCATCTGATGGTGTATTGCTCTATAAGTCTCATTGGTTCAGGTTGGGGACTCTGAGGATAGAGAGAGACTTTAGTTTCCTTTAAATTAATGGTGTTTCGCCGATTATTAAATCCTTCTCTTTGGGGTCTGCTCTAGCTGTGGGGTGGGGGTGGGGTGAGGTCTAGTCTGCATACAGAGACACTGAACATAGATGGATAAGTCACAAAAACCTGTTTTTTCAGGAGACATTTTCAGAGTATTCCGTTCCACGTTAGCGTGGTGAGCCTCTGAGGCCAGAATGAGAGAGAGAAAACAACCAACCACACACAGTTAGGGCAAGGCCTCAAAGGCAAATATTTAACAAGTGGGGAAAGGGATGGAATTTTCCTACCTTTCTGCCAATTTATTTTTAAAGCAGAGTTATGGTGCCAATCTTCCTTTAAAAGTGATGGGGAGAAGGGGATTGTAGGCATTTGACAGGAGTTGTCAGTTGTGGCTCCAGACTTCCAATCCTTTATAATCTATGTATCACCTCACCTGTTGTATGTAGGTTACCCCTCAGTCCAGACTAATGTTTCAGTGACCCTGAACCTTAACTTGTAAGTGTGAAATACATCCAATTAGCTATTTTTAAGTCAGCTGTGTACATGTAAACTATATAAGTGCAATCTGCTTAATTATGGTAAATCTTGTGTTTTGTTTAATTGTTTCTCATTGTGTGTGTTTTTCAGATTCCTTTTTATGAGCACATCTGCAAAGGTATTAAAGCAGGTGAAACGTGTGAGAAGCTAGTGGGATACTCTGCGGTATATAGGGTCTCTTTTGGAATGGCATCTTTCTTCTTTATCTTCTTCTTACTTACTATCAAAATTAACAACAGCAAAAGCTGCCGAGCATACATTCACAATGGGTAAGTTTTAGTTTGTTCACTTACTTTCCCCTCTTCTAAAATCAAGCAATAAATCACATGCCCTGTGTAGTGCTAGATTTCCATACTGCATTTCTTTTTGATTATGTATAGTGTTATCAAAAGCATGGAGTTAATTTTGATAGTTTGTTTGACATAGGTATATAAGTGAATTCTAAGTTGTATTCAGACTGGTAGTAATTCCTTTGTACCAGAGAGCAGTAACCACTACTTAAGGCACAGCTATCCTATGAAACAGACAGCACTCGTGTTGAAGACTTTTTTAATTTCTTTTATAAATAAATGATTCCACTTGGGTTTTGTCTTCCAGGTTCTGGTTCATTAAGCTTCTAGTTTTGGCAGCCATGTGCTCAGGCGCTTTCTTCATTCCAGATCAAGACACCTTCCTTAATGGTACAATTTTATCTTTGTGTATACGCTTTCCATTCCACTTGTATGAGTGCCTATAATCTTAACAGTAGAGACAGATTGGTTATTTCTGTATTCCTTGTTACAGTAAGCAGTGATAGTGCTAGTAGCTGAGTGAATGAATGGGGTTGGCTTAGTTGTGTTACGACTACTTTCACTTCTTTCTTAGTTTTGGGGTGTGTGTGTGTGTGTGTGTGTGTGTGTGTATAGTTAAGAATATTTTTATGTTGTATACACATGTGCCGGGCAAGTGTGTGAACAGAAAAACTTGTGCTGCCTTGCAAGCTTTTGGATTTACAGATAGTCCTAATAAGTGCCAAAAAAATTAGACACTTAAGGGTAGGCAAAAATTGGGTTTTTTTTCTGGCTGACATAATTAGCTTTATGCTGTGGTGTTATAGCTGTGTTGGTCCCAGGATATTAGAGAGGCGAGGTGGGTGAGGTAATACTTATCTGTTAACAAAAGTTGGTCCAATAGAAGATATTACATCACCCGCCTTGTCTTTATAATTAGCTCTGTCATAGTCATTACTTGCAACAGAGAGAGCTTCGTAAGGTGGTACAGTAAGCCAAGTGTAACAAAACAAAGCACACTGGAATCCTCTCTCTAGAAAACTAGCAGTGACTGATTGTAATGAGAGACAGGATCTTTTAATTTGTTTAGTTTCCACCTTGTTTACATCTAGTAGTATAAAATTAGATTTCTTGCTGAGATGTTGTATTGCCAATTATTTATTGTGGATCCTGTTTTTATAGCAGTGTCTGAAGCCATTTTTGTTAATTGGGAATATAAATGGGTAGCAGTTATTGTTACTAACTCTGGGAGAGTGGTTTGAGAATATTTTCTCAATCCTATGTAAATGTCAGCTTTTGGGGGAGATTTAAAAAAAAACAAAACACCTAACTTTAGGGAGTTAGGAGCAAAAGGCCCACTGAAATTCAGTGGGATTTGTTCTCCGAAATAGGTGGGTGTTTGGAGAGGGGATTGAAGGAACTGCCAAACAGGAGGCATCTGCTTTTCACTCCACCTCTCAGAAGGTTACTGTAGCTCTCCCCTCTGTCTTTCTATTTAAATAAAATATATATGTATTACCACTGCTCCCTGCCCCATCAGTTTGGCTGGGGAGGCATGTGCAACTGCATGGTTTGCATGGCCCCATTACTAGCTCTGTGGTGCGCGCATATACTACCTGCAATTTAACCTTCTCTAATAGGTATGGTTCTTACTTGGAATTCTATGTACCTAGTCACTGAGTAGGGGTGAGGGGCTTACCTGTCTACTCCCCTCCCCCTCACATACACACAGCCCATTCCACATCTATAGTTTTGTCCTCCGCTTTGCTGACATTTTTACAAAAGAACGACATGCTCATTAAACTAATACAATAGCTTATCAAAACTGACAAACAAATATTACTTGAGTACTTTCAGTCTAACAAACAAACCATAATGCTACAGTAAAACAAATGTATATAACTCTGCCAAGAGTAATGTAAACTAACACCAATATTGTTTGGCTCTTATAAGTCAAGGTAAGTTTTCCTGGCAAAATACTACTTGGGTCACAGTTAAATTTTACTAGCACATTTCCCAGTTATAAATTGTTAATGCGGATATCTGTCTATAGTTATAGCCTAAGGGTCAAATTTTGATTTAGAAAAGACCCCTTCCCCTCTCTTACACACCTGTATTACTATATGCATTTCTGAGCTATAGGACATACAATGACTCCAAATGAGCCTTTAGATAGCTGCACACATTTCCTTTAGAGCAGTGGTTTTCAAACTTTTTTTTTTTTTTTCTGGTAACCCAGTTGAAGAAAATTGATGTCCACAATCCAACAGAGCTGGGGATGAGGGGTTTGGGGTGTGTGAGGGTACTTTGGGCGGGGGTGTGGGAGGGGGTCAGAGCTCCGAGCTGGGGGTCAGACTCTGGGGTGGGGCTGGGGATGAGGGGTTTTGGGTGCAGGAGGGGGCTCTGGGTTTGGGGGGGTTCAGGGCTGGGGGTTGGGGCATGGGCTTACCTCGGGCAGCTCCTGGTCAGTGGCATAGCAGGGGTGCAGAGGCAGGCTTCCTGCCTGTCCTGGCACTGCAGACCGCACTGTGTCCCAGAAGCAGCCAGCAGCAGATCCGTCTTCTAGGCGGAGGCACGCAAGTGACTCCGCAGCTCTCGCCCGCAGGCAGCCCCATGCCCCCACCCCCCTCAGATCCCATTGGCTGGTTCCACTGGCTTGGGGGGGGGAGGGCCTGGCGGCGGCGCGCACCCACGCACCCCGTCTAGGAGCCAGACCTGCTTCTGGGGCACAGCGCGGTGTCAAAACAGGTAGGAACTAGCCTGCCTTAGCTGGGCAGCACCACCGATGGGACTATTAACGGCCCGGTCGGCGGTGCTGACCAGATCTGCCGCGACCCAGTCCTTTCCATTCTGCAACCCAGTAGTGACCTGCAGTTTGAAAACGTGGCGTTAGAGCCTTTAGTTTGCACAAAAATCAGGTGTCTGGTCAGGATACAGATTGACCACTCTGGAACGGAAGTGACAAAGAATTACTCATGTGGCTTTTGTGGTGACCCAAAGGTTATTTTGTCGTGTGTGTTCACATCCAATCTTGATTTAAACCGTTCATAGGTGAATGCAGAGGATTGTCTCAGAACACTTTTTATTCCTACAAATATGAACGTTGTCCTCTTATTTTTTTACATGGTAAATCTGTGAAATTTTGAATCTAGTGATAGTCATTTTTCAGCCTCAGATTCCTCAACAATTTTAGGTTTTAGGATATGTGTAAACTGATGCCACCACTTTTTTGCACCATATACCAAGATTTCAGTAGCTTCTCTTCATATACAGTAACCTTCTCCACAAAAATTCTTCAGGTTAATGAACTTGTAGTGGATATTCTAGAAGGTGTGGAGTGCCATAAACTGAATCATATTTATCAGTCAGCTGGGATGGATGTAAAGTTGCACTGGTCTTTCAGATGACCTCTGCCATTTTCAGGAAGGTCTCTAGTTAAGGTTAATTGAGATGTCTTGATGAGCTGTATAATTGTTTCACTGCGTAGACTTTTGCCCTAATACCACAAAGCTCAGTTTTATCTAAGCTCTCAAGTTCAACATAATTGGAAATTGATCTTTTCCTCTCCTTCCCCCCCCCCCCCCCCCCCCAAAAAAAAAACCTCCCCCTTTGCAGCCTGGCGCTATGTAGGTGCAGCAGGAGGATTCCTTTTTATAGTCATTCAGCTTATCTTGCTTGTGGAGTTTGCGCACAAATGGAATAAAAACTGGTATGTCTGGCAAGCAGTCATTTGTATAATGTATTGTAGTGCAATCCTTCTTTAAATGTATGTTTTTATTAATAGAAAATTTAACCACAGTATTTAAAAATACCACAGACACTATTTTATGATGGCAGGCAACTATACTTAAGGAAGTATACTTCCTACTCTTTACTCGCTCTCCTTCCCCATTTTGGATGCCATTTCTCTCCCTCTTATGACCTCTCGTTGCTTTGTATTTGACTAAAATAGTTGTTTCCAATAAATAGTAATAGTGCTGCTGCAAGGACCCCGTCATTTTAACCCTCTTCACTTCTGTGTCGGTATAATCCACTTTTGATAAAATGGCGTGGATCCATACAGCATAGCCACAGCACTCGAGCGATGATGTAAACTGGTGGATTCTGTTTTGTTTTCATGCAAGTTTATAGACACACCTCAGCCCAGTTTTTAAATAAGAGCTGTGCTGCTTGTTTCCACCCAACTCTACAACTTTCCTTGATCAATCCCCTTGCCCAGCCTCTTCGTATAGGCTTGATTTCCCATTTGTGTAGCACCTTCCTTCCCTGCCCCATTAATATTTTAGAACTCTCTTAAATCGTACACACACACACACGCACAATCTCCTCCCTTTAGCTATTCCCTGCCCATCCATTCCTCTGTTCTTTTTGTTTTCAATTATCCCATTAGCTTGTAGGAAAGGTTTAAAACCCTCTGCTCTCTCCCTTTTCTCCCCGATAACTGTTTTTCCTCAGGCTAGGATAAATATGTTCTCTTGTCACAGCACAACCACTGCTGCCAATAATTAACTGTAGCAAAACCCCAGTGCTGTCAGTGTGACTGAGAGGAGACTTCCAGCAGTGGCATTTAACTCAAAGGCAGCATCTGCATTACAGA
The DNA here is from genome assembly GCF_013100865.1 of Trachemys scripta elegans. NCBI lineage: Eukaryota > Metazoa > Chordata > Testudines > Emydidae > Trachemys > Trachemys scripta. The sequence goes on from NC_048303.1 coordinate 40,603,974, forward strand.
TTTTGTAAACCATTTTGCAAATCATTTCTGCCCTGTTAGCACAGACAGTATCATCCAGTACAATCAGGTTATCTGATACATTGTTCCCCCAAGATCAGTGGGAATGGGGAATTCAGGACTTAGTAAAACTTGTAGGATACAGAGAGCCAAAAGAAGGGAGAATGGTTGAATGGACAAAACCGTTATAGTGGTAGGTAGATAAGAATAGCTGCAGTGTATTTAACAATGGTTTTCCAGGGCTTATGTAATGGAAGAACTTCACTAATGAGCTGGAACCTGGAAGGGTCTCGTCCTTGGCTCCAGCCAAGGAATTCCGTACATTAGCTAGGAACCACGATTACAACATTCTGTCAAAGATTTGCAGATGGAACAGCATAGACTGAGCCAAGTTTTCAGAATCTTGCAGGCGCTATTTATGGAAATAGCCAGGCATTAAAACGTCAGTGTAACGTCTTGATATATGATCAACACTAGCATTATGGAATGTTTTATAGATCCTAGTGATAGCAAATGAATCTAGCGAGGCAACTATATTTTTAAAATACTCAGGAGTCACGGCCTATACTGCTGAAACTATGTACAGTACTATAGAAAGCAACATGCTGACTTGTGCAGCTCTGATGGTCATATAAGCTACCTTGATAAGGAGTATATGTTAAGACTAGTGTTGAATATTTTTTCTATAGCTAAATATATTTTCTTTCTTACAAACAGGACGTCGGGCACAACACATAATAAACTGTGGTATGGCTTACTAGCTCTGGGCACTCTCATCTTGTACTCCGTTGCTGTGGGAGCCGTGATTTTGATGGCTGTCTTTTATACACGCTCTGAGGGCTGCACATACAACAAGATCCTGCTTGGTGTAAATGGTGGCCTGTGCATTCTTATTTCATTGGTAGCCATCTCACCCTGTGTCCAGAGTCGTAAGTGTGCTTATCACAGCTTTTGTCTATTTGTTTTGTTGGAGATGGGACACCTTGAGAGTTTTTTCTCTGGAGCTACTGCTGGTTATCAGACTTAGCAAGGCTGATGTCATCAGGGGTACTGACGCTCTGTGTGTATACCTTTCTTGCACACTCTCTCGCGCTCTCGCTCTGTTTTGAGTTAAATTTTGTCACTCTGTCTCCATAAAATCCATACCATACCCTCTCTTCTCCGTGTCACTAAGCATAACATCACGTGTAGACTGCATAAGGGTAAGGATAAAAGGGTAAAAAACAAGGGTGATGTCATGGTAAGGGTCTATTACAGATCACCACCTAACCAGGAAGAGTAAGTGGACTAGGCTTTTTTTTAAACAACTAACAAAAACACTCAAAACACAAAACTTGTTGGTGATGGATTTCAACTACCCTGGCATCTGTTGGGAAGATATTACTACAGGGCACAGATTATCCAACAAATTATTGAAATACATTGAAGACCACTTTTCCTTAGAGAAGGTGGAGAAAGTGATATGGGGAGAAGGCTATTCTAGATTTGATTCTGACAAACAGGGAGGAAGTAGTTGAAAACTTGAAGGTGGAAGGCAGCTTGGGTAAAAATGATCATGAAATGATAGAATTCATGATTGAAAGGAATGGTAGGAATGAAAACAGCAGAATAAAGACAATGGATTTCAAGAAGGCAAACTGTAGCAAACTCAGAGAATTGGTAGGTAAGATCCCATGGGAAACTAGTCCAAGGGGGAAAAAGGTTCAGGAGAGGTGACGGTTTTCTAAAGAGCCATTAAGGGCACAAGAGCAACGCATAAGAAAGATAGGAAGGATGTAAGAGACCACCCTGGCTTAACCAGGAGATCTTCAATGTCCTGAAAATCAAAGAGTCATACAAAAAGTAGGTCAAATTACAAAGGACAAATATAAAAAACAACACCACAAGCTTATAAAAGCCAAGGCCAAAAAAAAGATTAAACTAGCTTGGGACATAAATGGTAACAAGAAAATGTTTTACAAATACATGAGAAGCAAGAGGAAGACCAAAGACAGGATAGGCCCATTATTCAATGAGACGGGAAAGACCATAACAGAAAACACATCAGTGGCAATGCCCTTTTTTGTTTCAGTTTTCACCAAAATGGTTATCAGTGATCAAATGACTAACATATACGTTCGACAACATAGTGAACATCAGTGTAAATGGGGTAGGATCTGGGGCTAAAATAGGAAAAGAACAAGTTAAGAATTACTTAGACAAGTTAAATATCTTCAAGTCAGCAGGGCCTGATAGAATACGTCCTTGAATACTTAAGGAACTGGCTGAAGAGATCTCTGAGCCATTAGCGATTTTGTGTTTGAGAACTCATGAAGGAAGTCAGAGACCCCAGAGGACAGGAAAAGGGCAAATATAATACCTATCTATAAAAAGGGGAATAAAGACAACCCTCTGTATTATAGACCAGTCAGAAAAATAATGGAACAAATAATCAATCACGTTGTAAGCACCTACAAGATAAGGTAATAAGTAACGGTCAACGTGGATTTGTCAAGAACAAATTATGTCAAACCATCCCAGTGTCCTCCTTTGACAGAGTAACAAGCCTTGTCGATAGAGGGGAAGCAGTAGATGTGATGTATCTCAACTTTAGAGAGGCTTTTGATACTGCCTCACATGATTTCCTCCTAAACAAACTAAGGAAATATAGCCTAGATCAGGGGTTCTCAAACCGGGGGGTTGGGACCCCTCAGGGATCACGAGGTTATTACATGGGGGGGTCATGAGCTGTCAGCCTCCACCCCAAACCCTGCTTTGCCTCCAGCATTTATAATGGTGTTAAATAAATTAAAAACAAACACTTTTAAATATAGAAGAGGGGGTCACATGCAGAGGATTACTATGTGAAAGGGGTCACCAGTACAAAAGTTTGAGAGCCACTGGCCTAGATGAACATACTATAAGGTGGGTATGCAACTTGTTGGAAAAAGCATACTCAGAGTAGATATCAATGGTTCACAATCAAGCTGGAAGGGCATATCAAGTAGGGTCCCTCCGGGATCTGGGTCCAGTTCTAGACAATATCTTCATACATGATTTGGATAATGAACTAGAGAGTACACTTGTAAAGGTTTGCAGATGATACCAAGGTGAGACAGTTGGCAAGTGCTTTGGAGGATAGGATTAGAAATCAAAAAATGACCGTGACAAACTGGACAAATGGTCTGAAATAAATAGGATGAAATTCAGTAAGGACAAATGCAAAGTACTCTACTTAGGAAGGAATAATCATGAAGTGACTGCCTAGAAAACCGTACTTCAGAGAAGGATCAGGGGTTGTAGTGGATCACAAGCTAAATATGAGTCAACAATGTAATAGTGTTGTAAAAAAAAAAAAAAGTGTCATTCATTTAGCAGGAATATTGTAAGCAAGACACGAGAAGTAATGCTTCCATTCTACTCAGCACTGATAAGGCCTCAAATGGAGTACTGTGCCCTGTTCTGGGCACCACACTTTGGAAGAGATGTAGACAAATTGGAGACAGTCCAGAGGAGAGCAACAAACATGATTAAAGGTCTAGAAAACCTGACGTAAGAGGGAAGTTTAAAAATAATTGGGTTTGTTTAATCTGGAGAAGAGAAGACTGAAGGGGAGGGGGGCATAAATCTTCAAGTTGTAAAAGGTTATCAGTATCCTTTTTATAAATTTGTTGTCCTTATCCACTGAGGATAGGATAAGAAGGGGCTTAAATTGCAGCAAGGGTGGTTTAGGTTGGACAAACAGGAAAAGCAAACGGGATGTTAGGAATCATTAAAAAGGGGATAGAGAATAAGACTGAGAATATATTATTGCCCTTATATAAATCAATGGTACACCCTCATCTCAAATACTGCGTACAGATGTGGTCTCCTCATCTCAAAAAAGATATACTGGCAGTAGAAAAGGTTCAGAAAAGGGCAACTAAAATGATTAAGGGTTTGGAATGGGTCCCATATGAGAAGAGATTAAAGAGGCTAGGACTCTTCAGCTTGGAAAAGAGGAGACTAAGGGGGGATATGATAGAGGTATATAAAATCATGAGTGATGTGGAGAAAGTGGATAAGGAAAAGTTATTTACTTATTCCCATAATACAAGAACTAGGGGTCATCAAATGAAATTAATAGGCAGCAGGTTTAAAACAAATAGAAGGAAGTTCTTCTTCACACAGCGCACAGTCAACTTGTGGAACTCCTTATCTGAGGAGGTTGTGAAGGCTAGGACTATAACAGTGTTTAAAAGAGAACTGGATAAATTCATGGTGGTTAAGTCCATTAATGGCTATTAGCCAGGATGGGTAAGGAATGGTGACCCTAGCCTCTGTCTGTCAGAGGGTGGAGATGGATGGCAGGAGAGAGATTACTTGATCATTTCCAGTTAGGTTCACTCCCTTTGGGGCACCTGGCATTGGCCACTGTCGGTAGACAGGATACTGGGCTAGATGGACCTTTGGTCTGACCCGGTACAGCCTTTCTTATGTTCTTATATTAAAAACTTGCTAACTGTCAGGTAGTTAAGCAATGGAACAAATTACCTAGGGAGGTTGTGGAATATTCATCATTGGGGATTTTTAAGAGCAGGTTTGACAAACACCTGTCAGGATGGTCTAGATAATACTTAGTCCTGCCTCAATATGGGGGATTGGGCTAGATAACCTATCGAGGTCCCTTCCAGTCCTATATTTCTGTGACTTTCTATGATAAGCATGCCGGTATCTTTGATACAATTCCCTGATAGGGTGGAGACACAGCAGAGGTTTCACATGCGTAGCCATCGCTAGGCGTGGAGCCACTTATGCTACCTTTGCTGTAATAACATGGTTAAGAGAATAGCATTCAAACCCATTCAGCTCTGAATTCATGCTCATTTGTCACTATCATACAGTTGCCATCTATCTGTTTTTGAGACACAGGCTGGAACAATTCACAACCATTCTAATTTTTGTTCTTTCACATCACACTTCGTGTTTCAACAAAAATTTTGTGGCATCTTTCATGCACTGGGACTGGAGATACATCAGTGATTCAAGTAATTTCAAAGTTAAATGATGATAGGATATTAAAGCTATTGTTATTGTAAGCCAGTAACTTACTCCAAGTGTGAATATTGTTTTTGAGCTTGGTATAGTTGGCCAGAGCACAGTATTTATTTCTTACTGGTTTGGGGATCTTAACCTCCACGGAGCAGCCAGTGGAGAAAGGGATGTTTCCTTGTGTCCTTCAGAGGAAATACGTATCTAATCTGTCTGGAAACTTTCTAAAGTGCATGGGAAAGGATTAAATAATATTTCCCATGTGAAAGATACTTTGACCACTTAAATTTGTTTGTTTTTCAGTTTATTAAAGCCCATAAAAATGCTTCAATATCTTACCTTTTTTTCCTCTAAAGGCCAACCACACTCTAGTTTGTTGCAGTCAGGAGTTATCAGCTGCTATGTCATGTATCTCACGTTCTCATCTCTGTCAAGCAAACCATCAGAAACTAGTAAGTTATCTTGCAGCATGCCTTAAAGGACTTAAATAACGCTCATCAAAAGTGAATGTGATTAGGCCTTTAGATTATCATGCCAAACAAATCCTGCATGGTCATGAGTTCAATGCAAGATGCTAGCTTTGACAGGAGAGACTAGTGTAGGATGGAGGCCAATGCATGCAATGCCAACCAGAAAGATGTATATCCTTCTTTAGTTTCAGATTGGACACTTTTGTCTGCCCTTTTTTTGCTTCTATCCAGTAGATTTCCTCCCCCAGTTGCTATTTTAGCTGCCATTACAATAAGATCTATTGCTTTCTTCCTATAATTAGGGCCCTACCAAATTCACAGTCCATTTTGGTCAATTTCACAATCGTAGTATAAAAAAAATTAATTACATGATTTCATCTATTTAAATCTGAAATTTCAGTGTTGTAATGGTAGGGGGTCCTGCCCCCAAAAGGAGTTGTGGGCGGGGAGGAGGGGTCGCAAGGTTATTGTTGTGGTATGGCTCCTTCAGATCTGAGCAGCAGCAGCGCAGAAGGAAGTATGACATGGTGTGGTATTGCTACCCTGACTTCTGCACTGCAGCTGGCGGGGCACTGCTTTCAGAGCTGGGCGCCTGGTTACCAGCCGTCGTTCTGAAGGCATCACAGTAGTAAGGGTGGCAATACCGCAAACTCCTAAAATAACCTTGCGATCCCCCTGCAACTCCATTTTGGGTCAGGATCCCCAATTTGAGAAACGCTGGTCTCCCCTATGAAATCTGTATAGTATAGGGTAAAAGCACACAAGACCAGATTTCATGGTGGGAGACCAGATTTCACAGTCCATGACATGTTTTTCATGGCCGTGAATTTGGTAGGGCCCTACCTATAATTGATGTGCTAGATTTGTTAATTGGGAGCATGGAACCAAGCAAACGACCTAGTTTTTGACCTCCATTTTCCCTTTCATATGGAAAAATTACTCTCATATCTTTTGTTTCAAGAGCATTTGAGTAGTACTACAATTGCTGTTCAGCGAATAAAAAATTAAGATTAATCCTCACCAGATATGGGTGTCCTTGTACTTCTTCACATGCATACTAATTTGAACACATTGTGCCTCATACTTCCAGAGCATCTCCAGATGCCAAAAAACCTTGCTATAGTTTTTCTAACATTAGGCTCTTTTTAAAAATTTGGTTTGTCTCCATTTTTCTCTCAAGAAATTCCTTTTTGGAATCCATCCAGACTGGTGGATCTAGTGAACAGCGAGCCATTTTCCAAGCTCCAAAATAGATTTCTGTGATTCAGATGAATTGCACTAATGCCTTTCCTCTAACCTAGTGTTGGGCAACCTGTGCCCATCAGGGTAATCTGATTGCGGGCTGTGAGACCTTATGCTGATGTTGACCATCTGCAGGCACTGCTCCCCGCAGCTCCCAGTGGCCGCGGTTCTCTGTTCCCGGCCAATGGGAGCTGCGGGAAGTGGCGGCCAGCACATCCCTGTGGCCTGCCGCTTCCTGTAGCTCCCATTGGCTAGGAACAGCAAATAGTGACCACTGGGAGCTGCTGGGGGGTAGGGGCGGTGCCTGTGGACAGTCAAAGTCAGCATAATGTCTCGCGACCCACAATCGGATTACCCTGATGGGCCCACATGTTTCCCACCACTGCTCTAACCTCTGCAATTTAGGCTAGTCTTGGTAAGAATTGCCTCCTTTTTACTAGAATAGCAGTAACTAGAAAAGGAACGGTGAAGAAGGACTTAGTAATGTGTAGGTTTTCATCTGTCTGGGCTGTCCACTTATCAGAAGGAGAGTTGGAGAATGACACACAGTGGTAAATCTGAATGAGACACCCAATTTATAGGCAAGAAAACTATTGTATTTGCAAGAGCATGCACTAGGCAGGTAGGTATTAGAAATATGCCAGCCCTTGGTTCAAAGCAGATGTACACCTCTACCCTGATATAACGCGACCCGATATAACATGAATTCGGATATAACGCGATAAAGCAGCGCTCCGGGGGGGTGGGGCTGCATACTCCGGTGGATCAAAACAAGTTCGATATAACGTGGTTTCACCTATAACCCAGTAAATTGGTTTTTTTTGGCTCCCGAGGACAGCGTTATATCTGGGTAGAGGTGTATTTGTCAAGCAAGAGTATCTGTGCTCTGGGACACCAAGAACTATGCTGGCAGTTTGCCAGGAATCTGAGGGCAGCAGCTAACTTGCATACATTTTAAAATAAAATATGCCCATAACCCAGTGTAGTTCCTTGTCCTCAGTGCATCATTTTAGGAGTAGAGTTGCCACAGGCCATATTTTAGACCTCACCGAGCCTATATTTGGCACTTGGGCTGCCCTTAAAACACCCCGTCTTAAACAGACATAGTACAGGATAATGTGAGCCAAGCTTTACAAACAGTAACACATTTATAATGTATGTATAATTTTAAATTTCTTCAGATGTCACTTGGCCCTCCAAAATAGGGGGGAGGTGAAGTGTTGGTGACCGGCCCAGCAGAGAAGCTGGGATTTTAAGAACTACCCCAGGGCCTGACATTTCTCCACTCTGTCCTGGTGAGCCAGCAAAGTGCTGAAGTTTATTGTAGTTCTGCCCTTCAAGAAACAACACACCTGGCAAGTCTAATTTCAGCCTCCCAGCCTAGATAATCTTTCTAAAAAACCAAAATGTTCTTGATGTTTCGGGAAACAAATTATTTTCTTTAATCTGAAGTCAAATGAACTCATTAATTGTTTTTGTTTTGGGTTTTTTTAAAGTCTTGGATGAGAACCATAAGAACATTACAATCTGCGTACCTGACTTTGGCCAGGGCTTGCACGGAGATGAGAACCTGGTTACTGGATTGGGCACTGCTCTTCTGTTTTGTTGCATTTTATATTCTTGGTAAGTCTTTGTGTTTTGGGGTTTTTTTTTGTTACCCTACTGTAAATTAAATTAAACAGATTAAGATTTTATAATGTGTGCAATGCAAATGGAAAGGAATTGCTAGAGGTAGAATTACATGAAAGGATGGAAATTAATCTGATTAATCATACTTTCCCAGAGTGGCTGGATGTTTCTTCTCTAAAATGATCAGTGATGAAATAGGCAACTCTGAATCCTAATGATGATTTAGCATTTTATGAAAAGGATCCACATCTACTGGCGGAAGAAATTCCGAACATGAAGCAGTGAAGCATTCCCTTCCTGAGTCTGCAGACATAGCTGGTTTAATGTATCTGACTGCATGCGCAGGAAGACAACACTACCTTTGTTCATATTTGAAAACTTTCTTAATCAAGATCAGAAACATCACTTTTTCACAAAGTCTTATTCTACAGAAAGTACCACCAAGTAGTAGCTTCTCTGATAGTAATTTGGACATGGTTTGTGGTTTTTAACTGTGTGGCAAACTGCTGGGGTAGTGTGGTGTTGCTCTCCATCCGTAGCCACCCATGTAAAGGACCCCAGTCTAATAAACTTCCTAAATGCAATGTGCATAATGAATTATGTGATCAAGCACTGCTAGTGTCTGAGAATCTGAATATGAACTTGACTAGGAGCCCTCCTGAAACGGATTAGTCTGTTTGGTTGTCCATGAGAGAAATGCAAAAAAAGCAAACAGTGAAAAGTAAGGTAGAGTTAAGAACACTTTGGGAATGGAGGTTGTTCATAACTCTGAACAAAATGTTATGGTTGTTTTGTTTTTTTCAAAAATGAACAATGGAACATTGACTTAATACAGCTTTGAAACTTTGCGGAAGAAAAAAGCTGCTTTCCCTTTTTTTAGTAGTTTATATTTAACACAGTACTGTACTGTATTTGCGCTGTGTGGTGTTTTTTTTTGTTTGTTTGTTTTTTTTAAATCTCTGCTGCTGCCAGTTTGTGTACTTCTGGTTCCAAAAGGGGGCGGGGGGGAGGTTTGTGTGTGTGTGTGTGTGTGTGTGTGTGTGGTTGACTGGTCAGTTCGTAACTCTGAGGTTCTACTGTAACTTAGATATTTTTATTTTTTTAATATTGATGTTCACTAGTAGAAAGGGTGTTGTTAGTAATCTAGTGAAAGACACTTTGTGTCTAGAAAAAACTTTTACCAGCAGTCTTTTTAAAGAAATTCTAATAGCTTTATGATTTATTCTTAAAATTTAGTTCAGCTGAAGAATAAATATGTTGATGTGGAAAGTAAATACAAGTGAACAGCTGCTCTGGTACAGCAATAACATGCCCATTTAAAATGATTTGAAATACATGTAGTATTAAAAAACAGAAATCCCTTACAAAACCTTTTTAATCTGTGTGTAGAGGGGAGGTGTGACAGATTGTCTTAGATGTAGACTTTTAAGGTCAGAAGGGACCATTATGCTAGTCTAGTCTGACCCCCTGCACAACGCAGGCCACAGAATCTCATCCACCCACTCCTGTATCAAACCCCTAACCTATGTCTGAGCTATTGAAGTCTTCATATTGTGGTTTAAAGACCTCAAGGTGCAGGGAATCCTCCAGCAAGTGACCCGTGACCCTCGCTGCAGAGGAAGGCGAAAAACCCCCAGGACCTCTGCCAATCTGCCCTGGAAGAAAATTCCTTCCTGACCACAAATATGGCAATCAGCTAAAACCTGAGCATATAGGCAAGACTCACCAGCCAGACACCCAAGAAAGAATTTTCTGTAGTAACTCAGATCCCACCCCATCTAACATCCCATCACAAGCCATTGGGCATATTTACTGCTAATAGTCAAAGATCAATTCATTGCCAAAATGAGGCTATCCCATCATACAATCCCCTCCATAAACTTTATCAAGCTTAGTCTTGAAGCCAGATATGTATTTTGCCCCTCTGCTCTCCTTGGAAGGCTGTTCCAGAACTTCACTCCTCTGATGGTTAGAAACCTTCCTCTACTTTCAAGTCTAAACTTCCTGATGGCCAGTTTTATATCCATTTGTTCTTGTGTCCACATTGGTACTGAGCTTAAATAATTCCTCTCCTTCCCTGGTATTTATTCCTCTGATATATTTATAGAGAGCAATCATCTCCCCTCAGCCTTCTTTTGGTTAGGCTAAACAAGTCAAGCTCTTTGAGTCTCCTTTCATAAGACAGGTTTTCCATTCCTCAGATCATCCTAATAGCCCTTCTCTGTACCTGTTCCAGTTTGAATTCATCCTTCTTAAACATGGGAGACCAGAACTGCACACAATATTCCAGATGAGGTCTCACCAGTGCCTCGTATAACGGTACTAACACCTCCGTATCTCTACTGGAAATACCTCGCCTGATGCATCCCAAGACCACATTAGCTTTTTTAACGGCCATATCACATTGGTGGCTCATAGTCATCCTGTGATCAACCAATACTCCGAGGTCCTTCTCCTCCTCTGTTTACTTCCAACTGATTAGTCCCCAGCTTATAACAAAAATTCTCGTTGTTAATCCCTAAATGCATGACCTTGCAAATTGAATTCCATCCTATTACTATTACTCCAGTTTACAAGATCATCCAGATCTTCGTGTATGATATCCTGGTCCTTCTTTGTATTGGCAATACCTCCCAGCTTTGTGTCATCTGCAAACTTTATTAGCACATTCCCACTTTTTGTGCCAAGGTCAGTAATAAAATGATTAAATAAGATTGGTCCCAAAACTGATCCCCGAGGAACTCCACTAGTAACCTCCCTCCAGCCTGACAGTTCACCTTTCAGTATGACCCGTTGTAGTCTCCCCTTTAACCAGTTCCTTACCCACCTTTCAATTTTCATATTGATCCCCCATCTTTTCCAATTTAGCTAAATTTAGTCTTATGCTCTAAAAGAACCTCTTTGGGGGGTGGCATTGAGACCGCCTTTTAACAAGGTGGGGCATCCAGTCCTAATATCTGGAGAAACCAGGCTACCCTGGTATTTCCTATCAGACCTGAATCTGGGCACATCAGTCTGTGCATTTGTGGTATCTAGGCTATATTATTGCAACTTCTATCTGGGAATGAACCAGGAAAAAACTCCCAATTGCTTAGCAACACAAGTTGCCATGTAACTGATCTTTGCATTGGCTCTGCACTGAATAAGAGTCCAGTTCAAAATCTCCATCCTCCAAGAATTTGGCCTTTGCTCCCAATGCCACCCCAAAATAGCTGTATTAGAAGAGGTGATGCAACCAGTCCTCCCATCTGGAGAAACAGCACTACCCTGGTAACTCCTAGACATGGATCTTGCCACGAATCCATATATTCATGATAATCCAGGTTTGGTTATTGCAATGACTTCCTATTGCATCTACTTTCCACTGGAACAATGAATCTTTCAATCATTAGGGAAAGATTTGTCAGTGTGGAAGACAGACTTTTTAGAAGAATTGAAACTAGGCTATGGAGCATTCTCTCAGGAAAAGCAGGACCACAAATACCACCATGTTCAGAATTAAATGAGAAACTCATTTCTTTGTGGCTTCCTCCTCAGTACGAGATTTACACTTCTCTAAATGGTGGGAAGGAAACAAGGGGGGTAGAGTATGTTGTTCTTTTGTTAAATGTTTCAGAATGGCTGGTTTACTACAGTTCTGGGGTCCATATAAGTATCTAGATAGAGATCTGTGTTAACGTTTCAGTGTGGGTCATGGGGAGTTTGTGTAACATAGCCATCCTTCCTCTTTTTCAAGATAAGAGCTGGTTTCAGAGAGAAATGGGGTGGAAACTGGTAAGGATTACCCCAACAAACAGACTTTACAGGAAATGGAATAATGATGGTATTAATAATCTTTCCTAGCAAATACCTTATAAATACTGATTATTTCTGTCTGCTAATTATGAGTTTGTCTCATTTTGCAAGGCTGTGACTGTGGTCTTTATTTACAGGATCGGTCAAAGCAATTGCTGTAAAACTAGTCTACAGCTGTCATGCATAGCAGGGAGAACCTGTTCTGAAATGCAAATCAGTGTGTTTAGCTTTTATGTTGACTGCTGTCTGGTGGCATTGACGTTAATAGAAGCTGTCTGGTTTTATTTTTAAGTTCGTGATTACAGAATGGGTCTGGTGGTGGTGATCTGTCCTGTAGGTTTCTACTTGCATAGAATAAACCTTTCATAGACTTGACCCTACATCCTGTGTTCTCACTTACTTCAGTTGGTGCGGGATTGGACCCTTAGGGTATGTCTACACTGCAGCTGGGAGTAAGACTCCCAGCCTGGGTTGCACAGACTCCTGCTAGGTTCATTTGACTTAGTACGCTAAACTCAGCAGCACGGCTGTGGCTCTGGCAGGCATTTGACCTAGTCACCCAAGCTCAGGCCCAGGGTCTTGAGAGCATGAGCTGCAGCTCAAGCTACAGTGCCATTGCTAGCACACTACCTGGGCTGGGAGGCTCACTCCCTTCTAGCAGTGTAGATGTTCCCCATGAGATTTCTCAGCATTGCAGGAAACATATACTTACACTGCATGTTATGATGCTATCTTCTCTTTGATCCTAGTTTGACCTCAACAACTCGTTCAAGCTCTGAAGCACTGAGAGGAATATATGCAACGCCTGAAACTGAAGTGAGTTAACTATTCCCCTGAACTGTAACAGATTGCTCCTTCCCACCATCCCATCTCGGTGCTGATTTTCAAGCTGTCTTTCTTCCGATCGTATGTATTCATATAGAATTTGCAACTAGAACTTAGAAGGATGATATAAAAGGGTCAGCTGCCTTTTTGAGCAACCCCTTGTGGACACAAGTGGCTCTGCAGGACTCTGCTTCCATTTTCCTTCTTCAGGACCCCTGAAGAACTCCGTGCAACGCTTCTGTAGTTCAGCAATGCCCTTCTTCGGGGCTGGATTTATTACAACAATACAATCATTCCCAAAACAAAGTTCTCAAATCCCCATCAAGTCTATGCTCCCAGTGTTCCTGCTGGGGGTTCTCCCAAGGTCTTCCCTGCCTGGAGCCTGCTCCCTCCTTGATAATTTAGGGTTCTCTGCTGGAGCCTGCTCACTCCCAGCCGCCATTCCCTGCCCTGGCAGGCCTTGGCTGACATCACTCCCTCCAGCTTCATGCTGGTGTCTTCTCCCCAAGCACTCCCCACTTCTACAGCTTCCTACTGCTTTTTATAAGATAATCACCCGCTCCCTGCTCAGGTGCACCTTCTGATTAACTAGTGTTTGCTGGCTCCAGGCCTTCAGGGGCAAGCCACTCTGTTACAGATAGCTAAGTAAAAAGCCTATTCCCACTCCACATGTTCTTCCTGTCAGGAAAGGTGGAATTTCCTGATTCTTTACTGCCTGGGCTGGCTCCTCAGCAGCTCCAGCTGGTCCCTCAGAGGACTTGGCTAATGTGTCCTAAATGGTATGCTGCTGTCCTTGCAATTTTTTTCCCTAGCATTCTGCAGACATCCTACAATGTTACAGCTTGCATTAAACTGGGATGCAACTGTTCCCCAGAAGCTCACTTCCTTTCAGTTAGAGGCAGAAAAGTCAATATTTATTAGGAATATAGGCAAAGATGAGATCATTATATTTTAATTGCAGAACAGGGCAGTTGAGAAAATTCAAAGGCAGTAAAATGTGATCAAAATTATTAGTGCTCTATATTGGGGTTTCTTAATCTCTTCCCACCCAAAACCACTAACGCTCTGTTTTGTTTCTCTCCTCTCCCTCCACCCCACCCCCTTCCTTCTGTGGCTTTCCTTCTTGGCATTTTTACAGTGAAAAAGATAATTAATGTACTGCCACCACTGAATTGTCATGCTATATGTAGTAAAAGTAAGCCATTCTATTGCATACGTGTATTTGTTAGCTTCACAACTGTCTAACAGATGTTGTTGTCAGCTCCCTGTATTGAAGACTGAATTCCCACTTCCATTCTAGTCCCCTTGTTTTAGTTGCTGTAGCTTCCATCTGAGGTAGAATATCCATGTTTGGTCTTACCCCAAAAGTGAATTCTGTGGGAAAACTTGAGCAAAATAACTCAACCTACTTAACTCTGAGCATTAAAAAAAAAATAAATCGGCTTTTTAAATATGTTCACTTAGAATTTGTACACTCTGCTATCTAAATGAGTCAAGGTAAATACTTCAAATTTTAGCTTTTTTTTTTTTGTAGATCAAGACTCTGAGACTTAGAACTGATCCTATGTATTGTAAAAGCTTCACTCTGGGTGCCATGAAACTTGGTACAGAATCTAAGTTTTCATACTGTCATCTTTAAAAAGTGGTGTTTCTAGCCTGTCTTGGTTGCAAAGATAAGTATTTAAAAATGCTACAGTAATTAACTATTATATACTCAAACATGCAGGTAGTACTCATATATAAATCTTTGAAAAATAGTAACTATTGCTTATGGCTCAATATTTAATAGATCTTATTAGCACTCCATTTTGCAAAATCACTATACTTCAAGCATGTGTGCCTGGTACTCCAGGCACATGCGCACACAGCCTTAATGATGACCCTCTGTACTTTGGATTCCAGTGCACATATTTTGCCTCCTTACCAATCAGTTGTGCATACTTTGATCCAGAATAGTGCTTGGGCTGCTTCAGACCCCAGTCTTGTCTTGCCAGTGTGAGAGTTGAAGCAGTTCAAGCTTTATTGTATGTTAGAATGCAAATTGCTGAATGGGAAGCAGAAGGCACTGGCTGGCACACCAGTCTTAGCCTGGTAACCCTGGTCCATTTGTCTGAGGTTGAACTGCTTCACTAGAGCACTCAACAGTAGAGTTATTTCTAAATCATTTGGTTTTAAAGAGTTGTATGGGAACTGTTGCATGTGAGTATAAAGCAATGATGGGCAATGACCAATTAATTGCATTCTGATTGTCTTCACTGTGATAAAGGGCCTTTGTCTTTTGACAAGAAATGTAAACCTAATTCTGCAGCTGCATCTATTTATACAGAAAGACTTTTCTGTATAAACTAGAGATAATTAATTCCTCGGAATGGCTTTGTATGCAAGCCAACAGTACTAATTACATTACTTAATGTGCAAGGCCTGAATTTCTGACACGCGTATCCAAAGAAAATGTTTTTTCTTTAAAGGAACCTGGCATTAACTTCAAGATCTTGATGTAGCCAAATAATAATGGAAGCGAAAGGCAATAGTTCTTGTCCAAATTTAACTTTAAGTAAAGAACCCTGTTAAACCAAACTATAGGAAGAGCCTTTATTCTCCTGTTTAATAAACTTAGTCAGCCAATCTCTTAAGCAGGAACTTTGCTAGGGTTTTTTGCCATCTTTTGCATCCAGAGAGTATTTAATCATACAAAGCTAGTGTGAAAATCCTTATCTATTAAACTGAAGTATAAAGATCACAAATCTTAAAGTACAACGTAATTTCTTGGTATGTATACTTCAAAACCAAACACCACCACCTCCAAATGAAACCGAAATGTATTCGAGAACAACAGATGTTGGAGATGTAATATAGAAAATGCAGAGTTAATACGTATACTGTGGAATTGTACAGAAGAAGAAAAATACTGGGAAAACGCACAATAAAAGTGCAATGTTGTGTATTAGAAGGCAGTGGAAATAGGAAAACACGCTGGCAGTACCCAAATGCATTTCAGAAGTGTCAGTGTGCTACCAGTGAAGAACTAGCTTCTAGACTGAGAAATGAGACTTGTCCAACAAAAAACAAAACAAAAAAAACTTGCTTACTTATCTTCATACCATTTTATGTAACAGTTTACTACCGCTGACTCCAACCTCACAAATGTCCATTTAAGTTTGATGCTTAAATTTGTATAATCAGTCTTGCTGAATGTAGTCAGAATCTCTAATATTCCTTGCATCCTCATTTCTATAACGAAATGTTACTTTAAAAAACACCTGTGACTTAGGTCTGAAGAAGGAACTATGGTACACAACTGTTTTACAGCATTACTCCACTGTAGC
The DNA here is from genome assembly GCF_013100865.1 of Trachemys scripta elegans. Taxonomy (NCBI): domain Eukaryota; kingdom Metazoa; phylum Chordata; order Testudines; family Emydidae; genus Trachemys; species Trachemys scripta. Next base: position 40,620,268 of record NC_048303.1, read on the forward strand.
TACACAACCCTCTCGTAATTGGAATATTGGTCTTAGATTATGTAAAATGGATATGTGCAGTATATTTCTCCATAAATGGTTAATTGACACCAAGACTTGCAAAGTAGGTGCCTAACTTCCAAAAGTTCTATTGCTGTCAATTGCTTGGTTATTCCTGATGGAGGCTTTAGCTGTGTTGTCTGTTGCAAATATACAAAGCAATGTTTTTATAACTTAGTATTTGTAATTTAGGCACAATAGGCTGACTTAATCTGCTGTTCTATTTCTCTGTTGTTGCATGAAACCTCTTTTTTGTTAACTTTGCCTTGTAGGTAGCTCGTTGCTGCTTTTGCTGTGCACCTGATGGAGATGGTAACTATGCATTCCTTATATATATTTTGCTTAGCATTGCTTGTGCCGTTTAGCCCAAACCACAAGAGTATAACCAAGGCAAGGCCCAGTATATACAGAGGTGCATGTGTCCTAAATTCTGTGGAAATTGAAACTTCTTCAGCAGCATGAAATGCATTGAAAAAATATTCAAAAACTAAGACCACTCTGGAATGCTTAATTTTATAAATTTTTATTTTAAAATCTATACAATTTTGTCATTTAAAAATATTTAAATACTTTCTCATTCCATCCTTGTGTGGTTAATCTCTTTTTGCATTATATGAAATAAAGGTGTGAAAAGGGAATAGCTGCTCTTAACATACTTTCAAAAGGGTGTGTCCTGCTGTCACTGCCAGATTTGTGTGCTCAGCATTCTGTGCTCTTCTCCTGTATTGCGCCTTTGCTCTCTGCCTGGGGGTAGGAGCAACAACCAATGGAGTACCAATTGTTGCCCCCTCTGTCAGAAGACCTAATGGTGTTGGGACTCTCACTTTGGTATCAGCAAGGGAGTACTCCATGGACTGAGACCAATATAAAGTGAGGAAGCTCAGGATCCTGTGATCAAGTTGAACACCTGAATTCATGACAGCACTTAAACATATGCTTAAATTCTGTTCTCTTCAATGCGACTTAAGGTTGTGCCTGAAGTCAAGAGCATGCTTAAGTTTTCTGCTGGATAAGGATATTGAACTGAATTGGGCCTAAAATTGTTCATTTTAATTAGATCTATAGGATGTTAACTCTACCACTGTTTCTATTCTCGTGTGAAACAACTTCTTGTTCCCTGTTCCCAGCTGACACCGAAGAGCATGTTGAAGAAAGGGGCGGTCAGACTGTAATTTATGATGAAAAGAGAGGCACGGTATACAGCTATGCTTACTTCCACTTCGTTTTCTTCTTGGCTTCTCTCTATGTGATGATGACAGTAACTCACTGGTTCCAGTAAGTAAACTTCAAGGTGGAAAAATCTTAACATTCATGTAGTGTTACCGGACGGCTCTCAATGTGGGAGTATGGTTGAAATAACCAAAACTGGAGCAGTTGCATCTTGCCTCCTGGTTGAGAGAGGGAGAGACTATGCAGGTCTGTCCTGGCTGTTACCAGAACAGGCTCCCAGTCTATAAAGAGCTGTTCCCAGGTTCAAAATTAGGTTGCTTGAGGTCAGTAATTGTCTCAAAATGAGTAGAGGGAAACACACTCATTGTTCCTATTTTAGATGTATCAGCTTACTGGATTTCTTGTCATCTTTTCCCTTCGTCTCTTTAACAGTTATGAAGGTGCTGAGATTGAAAAATTCTTCAGTGGAACCTGGTCCATCTTCTGGATTAAGATGGCGTCATGTTGGGTGTGTGTCCTACTCTACCTATGGACTCTTGTAGCACCTCTCTGCTGTCCAACCCGACAATTCTCAGTGTGAGACTTCACAAGTGCTATTCTGTTACAAATACATCAGTCACTTCGATGGAGAAATAAGTCTATCATCAGGTGTCTAACATGCTGATTAGTTACCTCTTGTCCGATAAAACTATAGATCTGAAGACTTCCTCTTTTTTTTAACCATTTTTTTTAACTGTCTGAACAAAAATGGAGCTCCATGGAACAAATCTATTCAAAGACAGTGTTGCAACACTGATGCAGAAGGGTGGGGAAAATATGGGTAATGTTACATAAACTGGAATAAATAAAACAGTTGTAGAATAACTGACAATCTGACTTTATTGGCAAGAAGAGCAAAACCAAACATAGTGCAAAGTGTATCTTTTCCTCCTGTGGAATGTCAGATACCTTGTAACAAAAAGAAATGTATTCGTTTTTATACTTTTCGATGATGACGATGATGATGATGATTCAAATTCAAACTATCCTTTTATACTGCACACAAGTCTTGATACCTGTCTCCAGATAACTTTCTCCACAAATGCACCTGAAGTACTACTTGAGTAGTAGAAAACGAGTAAACGTTTGACTGGGATGGAGTAGGGCAATGTATCTGCTCAAAGGTTTCTAAATATATTAAATTACTCAATATATTAAGTTATTACAAATATGGAATGATAGAGAAACATACCAATGGCAATAGAAATATTTATTATGTAAACTGAAAGGCACCTTTTTAAGTACAATTGATCATATGAAGCGCTAGGAGACATATATCTGAAATATTCAGAGATGCTAAATATTGTAAAAGGAAATGCTGTTAATGTCTTTTTTTAATTCAGATTTCTACAGATGGTAACTAGTTGTGTAATTCAAAACAGACCCAATTATCAGCAAAATGTGAATGCTGCATGTGTCGTTTAAACTATCATAATGGAACTCCTGAGGGATTTGTTTTGCAAGCGGTAACTGAGTGCAAACTGCCCAGTCTGTACAGGGATATTATGCATAGTACATTCTTTATTAAAGAAAAATCACAATGTGTTCCACACAAACAAAGGAGATTCTTAGCAAATATAGAGGAACATTGCTCAACATCTTTAACCTTAAAAATGAGTGCTGAGCATTATTTTTGTCCTCAACATATTTAACCACGTTTAGAGGTTTCCCTCAGACTTCAACCTCAAATTTTCACTACTAATTTCCTAATACTTTAAAGTTGGGATATGGCCAGGAAAGGAACTATGTAAAATTATTCAATATGTCTGCTTCTTGGGTATTTAGAGTTGTGCACTTTTTTGGGAAAAATATTTTTCTACTTCTTTACTCCAGCTAGCTATAATGGCACAGCAGTGCTATGAGAGTATGAGCGAAATTCTGTTCTGGTGACACATCATTAACAGATTGGCCTGTTAACTTCCATATGGAGAATCTTCCCAGCAAGTTAAATATTTTTTTAATATGAATGGAATAAACATGGTCAGGAGATTACTGAGCCAATAAACATGAACCCCTCATTGCCCTTATTAGTTTTCCTGGTTAGAACTATTCTTTAAATAGATCAGTTATTCAGTAGTTAAATAAAAAGAAAACTAATATGAATCCTTCTGAATTTCAGTAGATTTGACACTAATCTATTCATACCAGTTTGTCAAATTAAAATAAACAGAGAGAAAACTATGCACTTTGATATGACTGTGCTGTCTGTCGAACTACAAAAAGTTAGTGAGCTTTACGTCTCTGCTGACCAGAAGAAGGGAATGGATGAGAGGGGATGGATCACTTGATTACCTGTTCTGTTCATTCCTTCTGAAGCACCTGGTATTGGCCACTGTTGGAAGACTGAATACTGGGCTAGATGGATCTTTGGTCTAACCCAGTATGTCATTCCTATGTTCATCATCCTTTTACTTGGACCCTTTCTTTAGGAATTGAATTCTTGTAGCATAATGTGTTAAAAGAAGAAAACCCACACGATCCTGATGCAAATAGATGGTCTATTAACACATTATCATGCCTTCATTGTTCTGTATTGCAATAATTTATGGTAGTTCTATTACTGCCATATTACTTGGCACCTACTATGATAGATTTGTTCTCTTAATGCTATCTTTAGTACTTCTAACATGCATATTACTGGCATCTGTGCACTGAGGGGTGAGATGGAGAATTCTGGTTCCTGGCTTTAGCAGGAGTAGATGCAGATTTTTATACCCAGGGTTAGGTACCCTCTTTCGTCAGCTTATTGTTTGACTTTTCTTTTCTTTTCTCCCAGGTCCTTTCCCTAAACAACCCATACAAAAACAAAATGTACCATCCAGTGCTAGCTTCCAGTATTGCTTTTTAACAACTCAGTAAAACAGTTTGCTTAATGCTAAGGAACCATCATTGAAATAAAGAGCAGAAATAAACCGTTCCCCTATGCTACTGGGGGAAGGTAATGGGTGCTCCTGAGCCCCCTAAAGACCTCTCAAGTAAAAGATTTCTGGGCTTTCTCCTTGGAGCCAGAGGGGCAGGAAGTGACTGTCTCATTCTGGGGTCTGAGTTGAACTGATATGGCTCTGCAAGAGTTGAATTACTCCCAAACCCTGCACATCCTCCTTCCTCAAGCACACTCTGCAGAGTTTGCAAAATCCTATAAACTTATGCTACTAACCCCACTGTTCCCAGAGGCTTAGATATCCATCAGAATCCCCTCTATGTTGAAAACTGATGTGTGGGTTTCTTTGGTATGGCCGTGAATCTTTCCCCAGTCTCTCACCCACACCTCAACACGACTTCAGCTTAAATAAGTTTTGCTGTTACGTTACAAAGGTGAACAAATAGTTTTCTGGGTTTTGATTGATTATGCTTCTATTATGAAGGCTCTGATCCTGCACGGAGACCTCACACCTGTTTAGAGTCCCATCTGAAATAAAGCAGGAGAGAGAGGCCCATGAGATAACTAGGGGTCATCTTGCCCAAATTGTAATGTTTACTGTGAGAAGAACAGGAAAAGCTACAACATCAGGCAAATTGTATAGAACGTTCAGATTCATTGTAATTTTTAAAAAAAAATATTTCATTTTTTTCAAATGAGAAGAAATTATTGCTAGTGTTTAGCCAGTCAAGAGAGCTGATAAGCAAATTTGGATTTTCAGTTTGATTTGTATAATTATTATAGGTTTTTCAAACTGTTTTGATTTGGTTTTAGGACTCTGAACCACAATCGAGGTACAATCCAGAAAATCTGAATTAAATTCCCTAATGTTCAAATATCTGTAAGTGTAGTATTGAGGTGTCATATACATCTATGGTATGAAAAACAAGTGTATTAAAATACTAATGTTTTTGTGACTATATTATGTAACTCCTTCAGGTATCTTTTAAAATGTGTATTGGCCAAGGCATCCACTAATAGTGACTCACTGCCTATGCATAATCTGTATACAAAAAAAAAAAATCCTTATGTACATACTGCATGCTCATTGTAGTTCAGTTTATGCAGGGCAATAGCTGTTTTGCATGGAGGAAATGATGGCCGTATAAGGAAAGAGGCACCAGTCATTCTTCCTCCTCCAGCACTTGCTTCCCTGAGTCCACCACACAGGCCCATCTCACAAAGTACATGTGCATAGGGTTTGTAGAATTTGGGTAGGATGCAGAGGGAGCAGTGGAGGATGACGCTACACTTCATTATCCCACTCCAAACTAACCTTGTGTGAGCCATGCTACCAGAAGGAGGAGGCCCAGAGAGTAACTTGCAGAGGCTGTCTCTTTATACAGATGTCCAAGATCCATTTGGATCACCGGACATCTGTGCAGATGGAAAGCTGTGCCTGTTTCCACCGGCTGGAGAAGATGACATCACCTTGGGTCTCCTTTAGTGTAGGCCCATGGAGTTTCCTCAATGATGTATTCCCTCTGTAGGCCAGGGGAATATTAGGAGCCTTAGTGTAGTTTCTTAAAAAAAACCTCTACTGTGAACTTCCTATTGACAGCTATTTGTATGGTTCCTAAAGTCACGTGTCCGGGTCTGTCACAATTCAGGCTACCCAGTTCATTGATCATTATCTGCTCAGGTGAACATGCATTTTTAAAAGTGCCTATTATACATACCTCTGCCATAATAATAATTCAGTTAGACTGAAACTGGAAGAACTGAACTGAGCCTATGATTCAATGGTGCTGCCCTTTACGTCACCTCTGACCTTAAGATGCGCTAATACTTACTGTGCATATGAAAGACTCCTGGTATTTTTAATCTATACTTGACAAAATTCTGTGGTAGGAATCTGATGCAGGCTACTGCTCTGTAGTGATCAGGAATAGGAGATGCTCTGGAAAGACTTTTTAAAGGAGGGAATGAGAAGTCTCTAGTGTCTAATGCTTCAATGTTATAAAATGCTTGTGATGAGTCATGTATTAGGACAATAGCTAAATAAAAGCAGAACTTTATCTCCCTGTGCATTTATTGTGTAAGCTAGTTAACTGTACCCACTTGATCTTGCTTGACATCTGGTAGACACCCAGTGCTCTCTTTTGTCCTGGCATGTGCCTTGTATATATCTTTGTCTTCTGACTTATTGTAGAACTTATGGGTTGTTAATCTGCCTTTTAAAATTTGCAAGAATCTTGAAAGCTACCCACTTTCACAAAGAGCTTTTCCACCTCTGAGAATGGGGAGCGTATTACTGTTAATGGGCAAAACCCATTCTTCCTTTGTTCCTCCTTCCAGAAGTCCATTCCAGTTTAATTTGTATTTAGAATATCAGAGTTGGAAGGGACCTCAAGAGGTCATCTAGTCCAACCCCCTGCTCAAAGCAGGACCAATTCCCAGCTAAATCATCCCAGCCAGGGCTTTGTCAAGCCGGGCCTTAAAAACCTCCAAGGAAGGAGACTCCACCACCTCCCTAGGTAACGCATTCCAGTGTTTCACCACCCTCCTAGTGAAATAGTTTTTCCTGATATCCAACCTGGACCTCCCCCACTGCAACTTGAGACCATTGCTCCTTGTTCTGTCATCTGCCACCACTGAGAACAGCCGAGCTCCATCCTCTTTGGAACCCCCCTTCAGGTAGTTGAAGGCTGCTATCAAATCCCCCCTCATTCTTCTCTTCTGGAGACTAAACAATCCCAGTTCTCTCAGCCTCTCCTCATAAGTCATGTGCTCCAGACCCCTAATCATTTTTGTTGCCCTCCGCTGGACTCTTTCCAATTTTTCCACATCCTTCTTGTAGTGTGGGGCCCAAAACTGGACACAGTATTCCAGATGAGGCCTCACCAATGTCGAATAAAGGGGAACGATCACGTTCCTCGATCTGCTGGCAATGCCCCTACTTATACAGCCTAAAATGCCGTTAGCCTTCTTGGCAACAAGAGCACACTGTTGACTCATATCCAGCTTCTCGTCCACTGTGACCCCTAGGTCCTTTTCAGCAGAACTGCTACCTAGCCATTCGGTCCCTAGTCTGTAGCAGTGCATGGGATTCTTCCGTCCTAAGTGCAGGACTCTGCACTTGTCCTTGTTGAACCTCATCAGGTTTTTTTCTGCCCAATCCTCTAATTTGTTTAGGTCCCTCTGTATCCGATCCCTACCCTCTAGTGTATCTACCACGCCTCCTAGTTTAGTGTCATCTGCAAACTTGCTGAGAGTGCAGTCCACACCATCCTCCAGATCATTAATAAAGATATTAAACAAAACCGGCCCCAGGACCGACCCTTGGGGCACTCCACTTGAAACCGGCTGCCAACTAGACATGGAGCCATTGATCACTACCCGTTGAGCCCGACGATCTAGCCAGCTTTCTATCCACCTTACAGTCCATTCATCCAGCCCATACTTCTTTAACTTGGTGGCTAGAATACTGTGGGAAACCGTATCAAAAGCTTTGCTAAAGTCAAGAAATAACACATCCACTGCTTTCCCCTCATCCACAGAGCCAGTTATCTCATCATAGAAGGCAATTAGGTTAGTCAGGCACGACTTCCCCTTCGTGAATCCATGCTGACTGTTCCTGATCACTTTCCTCTCCTCTAAATGTTTCATAATTGATTCCTTGAGGACCTGCTCCATGATTTTTCCAGGGACTGAGGTGAGGCTGACTGGCCTGTAGTTCCCCGGATCCTCCTTCTTCCCTTTTTTAAAGATGGGCACTACATTAGCCTTTTTCCAGTCATCTGGGACCTCCCCCGATCGCCATGAGTTTTCAAAAATAATGGCTAATGGCTCTGCAATCTCACCTGCCAACTCTTTTAGCACCCTCGGATGTAGCGCATCCGGCCCCATGGAATTGTGCACGTCCAGTTTTTCTAAATAGTCCTGAACCACTTCTTTCTCCACAGAGGGTTGGTTACCTTCTCCCCATGCTGTACTGCCCAGTGCAGCAATCTGGGAGCTGACCTTGTGCGTGAAGACAGAGGCAAAAAAATCATTGAGTACATTAGCTTTTTCCACATCCTCTGTCACTAGGTTGCCTCCCTCATTCAGTAAGGGGCCCACACTTTCCTTGATTTTCTTCTTGTTGCTAACATACCTGAAGAAACCCTTCTTGTTACTCTTAACATCTCTTGCTAACTGCAACTCCAAGTGTGATTTGGCCTTCCTGATTTCACTCCTGCACGCCTGAGCAATATTTTTATACTCCTCCCTGGTCATTTGTCCAATCTTCCACTTCTTATAAGCCTCTTTTTTGCATTTAAGATCAGCAAGGATTTCACTGTTTAGCCAAGCTGGTCGCCTGCCATATTTACTATTCTTTCTACACATCGGGATGGTTTGTTCCTGCAACCTCAATAAGGATTCTTTAAAATACAGCCAGCTCTCCTGGACCCCTTTGCCCTTCATGTTATTCTCCCAGGGGATCCTGCCCATCTGTTCCCTGAGGGAGTCAAAGTCTGCTTTTCTGAAGTCCAGGGTCCGTATTCTGCTGCTCTCCTTTCTTCCTTGTGTCAGGATCCTGAACTCGACCATCTCATGGTCACTGCCTCCCAGGTTCCCATCCACTTTTGCTTCCCCTACTAGTTCTTCCCTGTTTGTGAGCAGCAGGTCAAGAAAAGCTTTGCCCCTAGTTGGTTCCTCCAGCACTTGCACCAGGAAATTGTCCCCTACACTTTCCAAAAATTTCCTGGATTGCCTGTGCACCGCTGTATTGCTCTCCCAGCAGATATCAGGGTGATTAAAGTCTCCCATGAGAACCAGGGCCTGTGATCTAGCAATTTCTGCTAGTTGCCAGAAGAAAGCCTCGTCCACCTCATCCCCCTGGTCTGGTGGTCTATAGCAGACTCCAACCACAACATCACCCTTGTTGCTCCCACTTCTCAACTTTATCCAGAGACTCTCAGGTTTTTCTGCAGTATCATACCGGAGCTCTGAGCAGTCATACTCCTCTCTTACATACAACGCAACTCCCCCACCTTTTCTGCCCTGCCTGTCCTTCCTGAACAGTTTATATCCATCCATGACAGTACTCCAGTCATGTGAGTTGTCCCACCAAGTCTCTGTTATTCCAATCACATCATAGTTCCCTGACTGTGCCAGGACTTCCAGTTCTCCCTGCTTGTTTCCCAGGCTTCTTGCATTTGTGTATAGGCACTTAAGATAACTCAATGATCGTCCCTCTTTCTCAGCATGAGACAGGAGTCCTCCCCTCTTGCGCTCTCCTGCTTGTGCTTCCTCCCAGGATCCCATTTCCCCACTTACCTCAGGGCTTTGGTCTCCTTCCCCCGGTGAACCTAGTTTAAAGCCCTCCTCACTAGGTTAGCCAGCCTGCTGGCGAAGATGCTCTTCCCTCTCTTTGTTAGGTGGAGCCCATCTCTGCCTAGCACTCCTTCTTCTTGGAACACCATCCCATGGTCGAAGAATCCAAAGCCTTCTCTCCGACACCACCTGCGTAGCCATTCGTTGACTTCCACGATTCGACGGTCTCTACCCCGGCCTTTTCCTTGCACAGGGAGGATGGACGAGAACACCACTTGCGCCTCAAACTCCTTTATCCTTCTTCCCAGAGCCACGTAGTCTGCAGTGATCCGCTCAAGGTCATTCTTGGCAGTATCATTGGTGCCCACGTGGAGAAGCAGGAAGGGGTAGCGATCTGAGGGCTTGATGAGTCTCGGCAGTCTCTCCGTCACATCGTGTATCCTAGCTCCTGGCAAGCAGCAGACCTCTCGGTTTTCCTGGTCAGGGCGGCAGATAGATGACTCAGTCCCCCTGAGGAGGGAGTCCCCGACCACCACCACCCTCCTCCTCCTCTTGGGAGTGGTGGTCGTGGAACCCCCATCCCTAGGACAGTGCATCTTTTGCCTTCCAATCGGTGGAGTCTCCTTCTGCTCCCTTCCCTCAGATGGGCCATCTAGTCCACTCTCCGCATTAGCACCTGTAGAGAGAACATGGAAACGATTCCTCACCTGTATCTCCATTGCTGGTGCATGGACGCTCCTCTTTCTTCTTCTGGAGGTCACATGCTGCCAAACCTCCTCACAATCCTTCTGTCCCTGCTCCGCCTGCTCTGAATCTTCAGAACATTGTGGCCGTAGAAGCATCTCCTGACGTCTGTCCAGGAAATCTTCATTTTCCCTTATGCAACGCAGAGTCGATACTTGTTTCTCCAGCCCTCGAACCTTCTCCTCCAGTATGGAGACCAGCTTGCACTTTGTACAGACAAAGTCGCTTCTGTCCTGCGGAAGAAAGACAAACATGGCACAACCTGTGCAGGTTACAACAGCTGATCGCTCACCTTCCATATCACCGTCCTCTTAGGAGCTTCCTCAACTGTTGCAGGAACTACTCGGAGAAACCTGCAGATGAAAGCCTCAGTGCGCTCTCCCCACGCGAACTCCCAGGCAAACTCCCGCTGTTAGCCTCTGCTGTTCGCCGCATTAAACTAAAAGGCTGGCTCAAGTCTTATTTCAAGAAGGCCTCTTGTATTGGAGGAAACATGGTTTTGCTTTGCAGTAAGTTTGTGTTTTTGTTGATTTCCATCTACTTCAAATACTACATTGGTTCTGAATAATTTTTTCTTCCTTCCTGCTGCACTTCTGCTTGTGCCTGCAGCAAACTTCCATTCCTTTGTTTGTGTCAGTAATGACCATGAAAGCAATTGTGGGAGCCCAAATTCCCTCCAATTAGAAGTCAAGATGACTTTGGAGAGAGCAAGCCTTCGAACCCAAATAGCTGGATTAGCAAAAACACTTATAAGGACCAAGTGAAAGGCAAATGGACTTGTCTGTGCTCCACTTTCCCACAGTGTAATAGTTCCTCAAAGTAGTCAGGCTCCATGAGCAGGCGGATGCTGGGAAATGTAAAAGTAAATTGTGCTCACATTTGAAAGGACCGCACCATTTTATATGCTAAGCTTTGAACTCTTTAAATCACTTCAGACTTCAATAATTTCAATTGAAATTTGGATTGGCTTTTTAAAAATACTAAGTAAATTAACAAAATTAAATGTTTAAGTAAAGCTTTACTGTGGTAGTCTGGATTTTCAAGTATACCCATCAAGGAACTAAAACAGTGGAGAATGATTAAGATGAATCACTCTGGTTGCAAGCACCTCCGGAGAGGTACCAACCCCTGGGGATGTTTGCATGCACTGGTTCAAACTGGGTTCCCAGAGACCAACAGACACAGGGCTTTTGGCATAAAAAGTCTGAGTTTAAATTGACACAAGGCCTTTCTAATCCAGAAAACAGGACCTTCCGTCCAAAGACGGCCCAACCCTCGCAGAAAGGTTGGAGAAATCTTGGCTTAATAGGACCCCCATAAGACTACTGGTGACCTCTGGAAAGTTTTTAGCATGTGTATAGCATGTTTTTGTATGTTTTCTCTAATGCTTTTACCCTAAGAATAAATGTGCTTTGCTTTTGTGAAGGATGGTTGGTAACAGTGTTGTAGCCCTTGTAGAAGGTTAACTGGTCAGACATGCTGGGGAAATCACAGCATGGTGTAGAGGGAAGAACTCCACACCTAACCTCTGTCTGGATGGAAAGCGACACTGTTGTCCATGGAAGGTGACAGCTGGAAGTCTGAAACTTTAAGCTGGTGCCCTTGAGGAAGACTGGGTGGGGAGAAGCATTTAACTCGAAACTGTGACAGATCGTGCCGATCAGGAAAGCAGTAGCACCATCATGCAAAAGTTTAGTCTCCGGCAGCACTTTATTTCCAATCAATGCATCAGGAGAATGTAGGCAATCGGAATGTAATTACCCTGCTTGTAACTTGGCGAGGACACCAGGGCTATCAGCACGTTTCAAAAACTGACTGGAAGCTTTAATCTTCTTATGCATCTTTCATAAGGTAAACTAGCAAAATTATCTGCAACTGAGGCTTGATAGTACTTACAATGTCCTCACTTTAGTCTTAATTTTTGGTTTCCACAAATATTTGTCTCTCTTCCTCCGTCTGTGGGTCCTTGTTTTGTTAGCCTTCTCTCTCCTTGGTATCTTAAGAAAATATAAGCAACTGAAAACTGGCCAGATTCCTACTCCTAGTTCCTAAAATTGAGAAATATTTTCAGTGATAGTAAACAGCAAAGTTTCTTAATTTGTACCTGGTGATCTCTTCTCTTTGGGACTTGAAAGCAAAATCGGGATCAGTCCTAGTATTCAAAACAGCAGACCCACCTACTTTTTGCCTCTATGCTAAAATTATCTTTCTGATCTCTGTAAAGCAGAATCTAGCCCTTGTGCTCCGGGACCTCCTGAAGGAGGAAAATGCATCATGAATGCAGTGGAATTTTATTCTCTTAATATTCTGTTTTTTAAGTATTGTGTAAACATTGTCTACACTGGTGCTTCACTTGCCTCTGTAAAAGGGACTCCCAGGGACCATACATTTTAAAGGCCTTGACTTTTTTTATATTTCTGACTCCCAACTGTCCAATCCCTTGTTAATATACATTATTGTATTTTCCACATCTGAAATGGAAATGCCCAGAAATGAGGCATATCTATGTATCCCAGATATGTCCATTGGGACAGAACACTTGGCTTGGATTACTGAGGACTGTCATGATGATTCAATCTCTAACATGGGAAGAAGCTTTCTAGCTTGGAAGTAGACCTTAAACCCACTAACCTTACTAATAGTTATGGTTTTTAATGTGAGTTAAAGCTTTTCCACATCTGTCAAAACACAGTTTGAAGTTATTTCAAACATATTGACTTATTTCCCCAAGTTGTTTTTCCTGCTCTGACTACTGTTATCATAAGCCATTTGCACAAATCTCTTAACAACTGCTGTTGTCAGTCTTGAAATCTTTTCAGCATTTTAACAAGGCTTTAGAAGTTCTGATAAGTCAAAGATGGGGGGGGAGGAGGGTGCGGTCCTGTAGTTGTATGTTCGCCAAAGAATTCTCAATCCAAAGCTTAGACAAATTTTGGAAAACTATAAGGAAATCATGTAATGTTACTCGTACCTTAATTTTATTTTGCTCCTAATGAAATATATCCAGATGCTTAGATGTTATTGGGCAGTAGTTGTGAGCCTAATGTGAAGAAAATTAATTTGTTAGAGATACTTTCAGCTTCAGCTTAGTACCAAAATTTAGAATATAAAACTCCAGAAAATATTTACAAGAAATGTAATAAGTCCATTGTACTGCTTTATTTACCACAAATTGAAGTTTAATTTTCCATGCCATTTCCAAAAACGGGATGCAAAATATCCAAAACTTTAAACATTTTTTTAAAAAACATTTTCAAATGTTTAGTCTTTTTTAAAGTTCTTTTTAATATTTCAAATAAGCTTTTTTTTAATCTCTTGGTGTACTTTAAAAAAAAAAGTTTGTATTCCAATAACATGGATGTTTTCTAGTTTAAGCTTTAACTGTTTGTGAATGTTATGATCTGTAGCAACTTTAAGACTGTTTTGAAGTTTGTAAGCTGTTAATGATTTCAGAATTTAAAAACAATTTCTTAATTGTAAAATCAACTGTAAATAATTTTCTTTTTAAAGCATGTTAATGGCTTTTCAAGAAACATTTCCTTGATATGTTGAGTGTAAGTTGTTATGGTTTTAATGTTTATTAGACCAATAAAGTTCTGCCTGTTTGAAATTACAATGAATTGTTTTACATGTACAAAGTTTTTTTTTTATTAAATTATGCAGTTAGTTTTCTAAAAGTTTGTATTGTATTTAGTTCTTTAGTAGATACATATTTAGGGCATAACTGGCTGAGGAAAATTTTCATTTTTATTAAAGATTTTTTTGTTTGGGAATTTCTGAAGTCTGTCCTGCAGTAATGTATGGACTTCATAGCTATTGCCAGTTATATGGGCTGGTCTGTTTATCTGTTAGACATGTGACATTCGCTCATGCTCCACCAGAATATGATCTGATAGTCATGACAGATTTGTCAGTGGAATCTGGTCAAATGATTGTCAAATGAATGACGATGAGATTGCAATTACAATGCCCTTCTTTTGAAACAGTGTTTTTAGCTTATATGTGTGTGCGAAGTTAGGTGCTGATATAATCCTTTTTAAAGATGGGTAGGCCGAAGCAGAGTGATTCACTTAACCCAAGATTGGTTTGTTGTGCAATCATAAAACTGAACGTAGAAAACTGAGTTCTACTTCACTGTTCTATCCAGACTATTCCTAGGTCTAAAGGCTACCTCTAAAGCTGAACAGAAACCATGCTGCTCACTAGTTTGTAACATTTTCTGGTCTGTACAGTTTTTGTACCACTAACTATATTGACTATAGAGAACAGTTAAAACAGTAGTGGGATGTTGGTGCGAGAGAGTTGTGCTTCTTTAACTCACTTCTTTAAACTGCTATAGCTACAACCACACACAAACTCTGTCGATATTCTAAGATACCTGCATTTTGATTTCTTTTTTTGTAGTGCGGTGTTCGGATTGCCTTTTCTGGCCAATATTATTCACCCACTCCTCTGCCTGGCTACTTGGCAGAACATTTTTCATGATTGAATAGATCCTGTGCGTCCGTGGTGGGCCAAGCTGAGCAAGTGAGTGCTTCCCAAAGGAGAATGTGAAAAGAACACGTCTGTACCAGGACCTTTAGTAAGGGAAGAGTTTTGATTTGCAGATCCAGAGCTTGATCCTGCCCTGGTGTAGATCATCCCTGAAAATGGGCCCCTGTGCAGAGGAACCTTTCTGGCTAGCAGAGAGCTGTGGTGAAGGTGCTACACCAGCCCCACTCCAGTTCCAATTCAATCCCTGGTCTGCCTTCTATGCCAGGAATTGGGAGTGCACTGCACTATCGATATTCTCTGTTCTCCAGGAACCAGAGGGATCCATGGGAAGCAGAGAATAAGGCAGAGCACTAGGCTACTCTAACTTAGGGCCTTCCCAGCCCTGGTGTACCTGCCTCCAGAGTGTGGTGAGCACAAAGAGGGTGAATGCCTCAAGCATAGGAATAGAATAAACAATCAGTCTTTGGGGTCTCAAGGCTGTGGCAGCACAGCTCTCTTGAATGTGGGGTGCCTGTAGATGTCCAGATGTAGCCCAGCTTACTCTTTTTCTAACTGAACATTTCTAGCCTCCTTCATTGCAATGAGAGCTTTAAAAATATCCCTAATGTTCAGTTTGTCATGCTAGCTTTTCCTACAGTTGCCCTTCTGGTCCCATGAAGCTGATGGCCTCGGCTCCTTCAATTCTTTGGCGAGCTCCTAAATATTTGCCACGTCTGCTCTGGTGGTGACAGGGCTGCTGTGAGATCCCTCTCAGATCTTCTCATTCTCACTCTGATTCTACTTCTGAGGCCTTGTTGAAGTCACTTAATCTCTTGGTCTTGTTTCTAACTGTAAAATGGGGGTATATCAACTTTTCTTGTGGGGTGCTGGGACGGTCTTTGCTGTCTTGTTTCCCCAAGCCATCCCATCTAAACTGTTCTTCCTTTCTAATTTGTCTCCTGTACTTTTTCCAGTTGGTGGCTGAGGGAAGCAACTGCTGACTTAAGAACGTGAAGCCTTGCTGAAGAAAATAATACAATTCTGTTAACTCCTGTTTAGTGCCAGCCAACTGAGTGCTTTCCACCTCTGCTCCCATCATCACTTGCATCTGTTTGAGCATGTCCTACCTGCACACTGCCCCTTGGTGCCTGTCACATACTTGTATGGACCCACTAGGTGTCATTACTGCTGTGTCAACAACGAGACTAAATCGAGCTGCTGGCTCTTCTACTACAAGAACAGCTTCAGTACATCAAAGGGAATGGTAACGTTTAACCCCTAGAATATTTATACCAAGGAGGAATGTAATTTTTTGAGGCCATCAAAGGCAGAATTTTGCTGTTGCAGCTGTGTAGCCACCAAGAAATGTATTGCATTTCATATAATCCAACTTGCAGCCCGGCACAACTTCTTTCCCAAGCTAAGCGCAAAGATACTAACCCTCATTTTACTGACAACAGCCCTGAGGGCTAAATTAGGGACATAACCCCTTCCTAGCCCCCTGCTATGTCTACACTACAAAATTATGTTGACTTAACTTACATTGGCATACAGCCACCGCAGTTATTAAATTGCTTGTGTGCGTGCACACTTGGCTCCTTGTGTCGGCAGTGTGCACTCTCACCAGGAGCGCTTGTGTCGATTGTATTGTCACTGTGGGGCAATGTGGGATGGCTCTGAAGGCCAGTAACAGTTGACATAAGCAACGCGTGTCTACACTGACCCTGTCTCGATCTAATTACATCGACCGTGACGCTCTGCTGATCAGGGAGGTGTTGTTGCTAAATCGGCACGGAGAGGCACTTAGGTCAACGGGAGCCAAATTTAAGTGAAGACACTTCCACAACTAGGTCGATGCAAGGCAGCTTATGTCCGCCTAACCCTGTAGTGTAGATCAGGCCTCGGTGTCTGTGGCTAGCTTGGAAAGAAGTGCCACACATTGTGACTATACTGTTGCATCAGCAGAATTTTTTGCCTCTGATTGCCAGGAAAGATAACACTCCCCCTTGGTATGAACATGCTGATTAAGTGTTCCCATTCCCATTGAGCTGTACTACACTAACAGCTGCAGTACAAAGTCTCTGAAGCCGCTTTTAATTTAGTAAGTATTCATTAAGAAAAATATTAATTTTAGCTTTGCTTGTCTGTGCAAACATGGCAATCTGGAAACTATGGAACTGTAACAGTGGAGAGGTTATTAGTACCCTTAGTGGTCAGTATTGGGACCATATTTCCAGCTATAAACACTCCCTGCCCTCTTTTCCATTTCGCAAGAGCCAAGACCCTGCACTGGATGGAATTTCCCTAAGCAGCATATTTCAAATTTCCCCTGAATTCATGAAACCAAGAGTTCTTGCTTACTTCCCATTTTCAAACCAAATAACGTGGTATCAGTTGTGAGAAATGTCTTTAATTTTCAGCTATTTTCCTCTTGGGGAAAATCTGGAAAAATAAACACTTTCTTCAAAGTCATACGTTTGTGACAGATGCCTGCACCATAGTTAATACCATGACTGAACAGCGGGGGGCCAGTCAAGCACAGCTAGAAAGAAACTTTTAACCAAAGCTTTTTGACAAAACGTTAATGCAAACAGATCTAGCTGATGTAACAGAGTAGCTGGTGAAAGCACTAATGGCAGCCCCAAGTATTCAAAAACCTTGAGTCAGACCTCAAAATCATGATTGCCTTAAATCATGAGGGTTTTTTAAAAAAAAAAAATACATTCTGTGGGTTTTATTTGCCTTGTTTGCGCCTTTAGGGTGTACTCCAATCACATTTTCGAAGCGTCTCTCTACAACTATGAGTTATGGCACTTATAGGGGTTATAGTGGATCACAAATTGTATTTGAGTCAACAAGGTGATGCAGTTGTCATAGGTAAGACACAGGAGGTAGTTGTCATGCTTTACTTGGCATTGGTGAGGCCTCAGCTGGAGTGGTGTGTCCAGTTCTGGGTGCCGCACTTTAGGAAAGATGTGAACAAATTGGAGGGAGTCCATAGGACAGCAACAAAAATGATAAAAGGTTTAGGAAAGCTGATGTCTGAGGAAAGGTTAAAAAAAAAAATCTGCATGTTCAGTCTTTAGTAAAGACTGAGGAGGGACCTGATAGCAGTTTTCTAATATGTTAAGGTCTGTAGTAAAGAGAGTGGTGATCAGTTCTCTATGTGCAGTGAAGGTAGGACAAGAAACAATGGGCTTAATCTGAAGCCAGGGAGATTTAGGTTAGATATCAGGAGAAACTTTCTAACTATAAGGATAGTTAAGCAGTGAAGTAGGTTACCAAAGGAGGCTGTAGAATCCCTGTCATTGATAGTCTCTTAGAACACACCTGTCAGGGATGGTCTAGGTATACTTGGTCCTGCCTCAGCCTGGGGGGGCTGCTAGATAACCTCTCAAGGTCCCTTCCTGCCCTACATTTCTAGGATTATATGAGGGCTAGAAACTTACCATCTCTAAATGAAAGCTGGGATTCTCATGCAATCTCTTGACCCCTGGAGCTTCAAGAAAAGCATGAACTATCATGAGACTTGATAAAATCGTGAGTTGACAACGCTTTGAAACTCAAGGCTTATGATGACTACCTCTTGACACTTTAAACTTAAATACAAAACCAAGTAGCCGGCTATGTTTGAGATGTGTAAAAAAGTTTGGCGTTTGTGGGCCTGTGGTGGCTTAGCTGGAGGAACTTACAGAAATGTTAGGGAAGAAGGGCCAAACTTCCACAAGTAGTATTGTACTATTTCCTCTGCAAAAGTTAGTAAATATAATACTAAAAATAGGCAAATGTCAGTTCTCTTGTGAAGAGAGATTGTGCCAAATATGGAGACTAACTCAGTCCTTTAAGTGTAAAACGGGGATTCTAATTCTTCACCGCAAAATCTCAGTGCAGCCCTATCTCTGAATTTACTACTGCTATTTCCAGAATTCTGCATATTCCTATTAAAGAGAAATCCTGGCTGCTTTGGTTTGATGATTTGTACTTAATCTTCCTTGAAGGTCTGTGGGGAACTGAAGCTTCTGACATCTATTTGCAGTGGTATTTTACCATCTGTCATGTTAATGAAAAAGTTAACATAACTTGTGGCACTGACCATGAGATCTTTGATCCTGGGGTAATCACATGGTGGCCATCTGAGAACGCGAAGTGCTTTCCAGGGGGTACTTTCATTTAAGTAGAATTTACCTTTGCAACACCCATGTGAGAAAATGATTAGGCCCATTTTACAGATGTGGAACTGTAACTTGGATTTTGACTTGCCAAAGGTATAAGACAGGAATACAACTCAGATCTCCTGACTCATTCTGAGTTTTATCCACAGAACCATCCTTCATCCTTTAAAACTGAATGGTTTCAGCATTTCCACTTTGATGCAAAGGTTGGAAGAATGAAAGTGGGGAAAATAATTCTGCTGCCCAAGTAGGAAAGCAAATTCTTCATTTGTCCTGCTGCGCTTGCCCAACTTCATATCATCCCTGTGCTCTGTTTAACTTCTCAAGCCTGCAACGGTGCAGTCAGAAAGTTCCCCTCTCATTTTTCTTCCCCAAATGAGCATTGGGTATTGCTGGCAGAATGCAGACAGGGTGATTCAAGTTTTTAAGTTGGTGTGTTAGTGCCCAAATCGGCAACCAAATCCCAGCAATCAGTGTCCATAATACATCCTCCTGGTAGCTTCAGCTGTAGACTTTAATCTTCATGTCTCCTGTGAAAACTTTTGTGCAGTGTTGCTGATGCAGATTTCCTGCCACATTCCACCCCACTGATGGCAACTTTTCCATGGCTGTGTATTTGCAAGTCTGGGTAGTTACATGGCCATGGATTTGAATCCTCAGATTTCTCTCAAGGGGAATAAAAGTCACCATCTGCATATGTCTGTGAATTGATTTAAGGAAGAGCGTCTGTACGGACTTGAAGAGTAGAAAGCCCTGCACTAGGTACTGTAGGGCGTGGGATCTAGGAGACTAGCCCCATTCTGAGGAAAATACTATTGGTGCACTAACTTTTAGGCTACTAGGGGACTAATTTTCCTTGATGTAACTGACACCAATCCAGATAAATCTGGCCTGGTGGCAAATCTCCAAAGACGATGGTATAAGCGCCAAAGTAGCTCAGTTGCTGTGTGTCCTGTGGCAGCAACACGAGTGGCTAAACAGTCCGGTTCTTGAATGGCAGTCCTTGCCACAAATAGTGCAGGCATGAAGTGCACCGCCAGAGAATGAAGCTAGCACACAACTAGTGCTTGAGGCCAGCTGCACTTTCCTCTCTCTCTCTGTCACATCTCTTCAGTCTCTGACTCCCTGGCATAGCGCAGGACTCAAACATAGCCAGTTGCTAGCTGCATCTCCCCAGATTGTGGGGTTGATGTTGAAAGTTTTCAAATCCTTCTTGCAAACGTCCTTGAGACTGAGCTTTGGTTGGCCCAGTAGTTTTGGCATCGCAAGTTCTCCACATAGGAGATCCTTTGAAATGCGTCCATAGTCTATCCAGTGACCAGCTGACCAAGCTAAGGGAGACATCTGTGTTTGTGTAGTGACTAGACTTGGCAATTTTGCTTTCTGAGGTGTCAAACTTTTTTTCACGAGTGGAAGGTGTTTTGCTTTCCTTCATGCCTGCTGCAAGTGGGCTAGGTCTCACCACCATATAGCAGCATGCTCAAAAGGCATAGCTGGTAGATCTGTATCCTGGTGTTCAATGTTAGTTTCCTGTGATTCTACATGTGCTTGGTCAGTTGACAGAATGTGGTAGCTGCTTTTCTGATGTGAGAATTAAGTTAGTAATCTTGAGATAAGTTATCAAATACAGTTGATCCTAGATTGCAGAACTTTGTGCACAATTTCTAGCATGGTGTTAGCTATTGACATCTCTGGTGCAGCAAACATGTCTTGTGCCATAAACATTGTCTTCTTTAGACTATTAGTCCAGATTCATAACAAGTTGTCACAACACCACTGAAAAGTTGTTGAAGCTCCTCTTCATTGTACGTGATGAGCTCTGTGGTGTTGGCAAAATAAAATAGTTCTCTTATCAGCAGATGACTGACTTTGCTTTTTGCTCTAAAGTGTGCAATGCTGAAGAGTTTTCCATCTGATCTTGGATGGAGATGTATGCCCTCGGTGCTAGATGAGAAGCATGCCGAAGCGTCAGAGAAGAAAATACCGAAGAGTGTTGGTGCCAAAACATATCCCTGTTTGACACCATTGTGGATTAGACTAATCCCAATCATACTGGAAAGTAGCCTTCATACCATCATAAAGGATTGAATCACAGTGAGGAGAATTGGAGTGGGGTAGGGGAACCAGTTCTCTCTAGCAATTGAAAAAGACCTTTCTTCTGCCCAGGTCAAAAGCCATTGTAAGATCTACGAAGACCACATAGAAAGGTTTTCCCTTGTTCTTGACACTTTTCTTGCAGTTGCCTCAATGCAAAGAGCATGTCGGTAATAGATCTACTGGCATGGAAGCTGCACTGATTCTCTGCATAAACACGTTCAGCAAGAACTTGCAGTCTTTTGAGAAGGCCTTGCGTGAACACCTTGCCAGCAGCACTAAGAACTTATTCTGCAGTTGTTCCAATCATTCCAATCTCCTTTGTTTTTATACGTTTTGATGTTCGTATCCTTTATGGCTTGTGGTACCCCACCTGCCTGCCAGCTGGCAAGCGAGACATTGTGCTGATGTTTAAGCACAACCTGTCCTCATTTGTGTAATACCTTGGAGTCTGGCTGGTCCCTAAAGTTTTTAGCCAGGCTGCTAGGAGATGAGGGAAAGGCATTTTCTAACCTTTGGGGAACATGATGGGACTCCTGAAAACTCCATACTCTCTGACCCCTCCCTCCATCTATTGTTCATAAGATGACTAATCTCCCCAATAGCCTTAATCACTCTCATTAGGAACCCATTGAAGGAGAGGAAAGGAGATGGTCTCATGTGAAACTGTAGGAGTGAGACTATAGGTAGCAGTAGGGAGTGAAGCAGGGATCCTGGGAGGATGAAGGAATGGGGGAGAGGGCAGAGGAAAAGAGACTACCTTTATTCCTCTTCTGTCCCCCAGTAAAGAGCCCGGAGGATGAATATCCTGGTCTTTAGTGCTCGCAGGGTTAAGTTTTTCTAAGAAATATGAACGCCTTGTTTTCTTTTCCCTCCAATGGAATGGATCCTAGCCAAGAGAACGACCCAAGATTTTAATAGGATTCTTCCTACAAGGGTGGTAGGGAGTGTATGGATTTTTTTGGTATAGCATTCAGAGGAAGAGTGAGAAACCCGTGACCATGCCTTCAGCCCTCTTGTGATTTAGACTTAACCCCTCCACAAAGGAGAAATCTTCCCTATCTGTAGAAATTTCACTGGAGTGTATGGATTAAATGCTGCCATCTTGTGGGCAGTTAAAATAAATTCCTATCTGCACCAGGCATTTCTCTTAATGCTGTTGTTTTGAAGATTTTTTCCAAAGTGACTCAAATAGGCCAGCATAGCAACTTTAAGACAGACCATTCTACATGCTGATTTGTACTCTGAACAGACACACACAATCGGTGAATGTTTAACTACATAAATTACTTCCACACATGGAGCACGCAACTGAGAGGGTCTGTTGTTAACACCGCTTGCCAGGAACCTTGGAGAACTGAAGCGCTAGAGCCTGAGGCCATGCCCCATTGTTTGCGGAATTAGTTTCAGATATTTCTGTGAGTAGACAGCTGGATTTTCATGGATGACATTAGAAGGAAAAGTTAGACTAAATCAGGAACAATTCTCAGAGTAGTCCATTAGGGAGTGGTCTGGAATAGTCCATGGGAAAGGGTGGGACCCGATCCTTTCTCTCTGAAGACACTAAAAACTAGACTGGAAAAGAGAGTGAGAAGAGCTACCCATGGAGAACAAACCTGCTGTGACGGGAGCATAGACTAGATAACCTAAGAGTTTGCTTCAAACTTGGACTTCTACAGCTCTGAGAACCACTGATCATTTCATGCTGGTTACATCCTTTGTTTTATGTGTGCACTCGTGCAAAGTAGTGCCTCCATAGCCAAGCGCTTTTATATTAAACTCCATGAGGCAGCATGCCAAGCAATTTCCAAAGACACTGAAGCCCCAGACTATTTTATCTCCTTTTTATTTTCATATTTACATATAAAAGTTTGACAGTTATATCAATCACAAGGAGCTGCAGTGTGCACTCTTACAAAAAAAAATCATATAAGGATTTAAAGTATTGCTTTACTGTTTGAAATAGCAATGTCCGTTTGCTTTCTGTGTTAAATATCTCCAACTCCAAGCTGCTGAGCTTGAAATTCCTGAAAGTCCTCTGGGAGGGTGTCTGAAAACAAGAAAATATGCAAAGTTTAGTCTTCTTCCTATGTAGCTGACGAGTGTTTAGAACTAGAGCACTGTGGATAATTGGGAATGAATAGCTTATTGGCTAAATGATGCCTTCTTTTCTAATCAGAATTGTCTCTAAGCAGAATGCGGAAGTTCCAAGCTGAATTTTTAATTTGCTGAATCATTTCTGTGAATAACTTTTGAGTTGCAGATCATTCAAGAATTGGGCATAGTTTCTCTTTGCACTGTGTGGAATAGATAAGAGTGATTGGTTGTGTAACAAACCACAGCAGGGAAAATAGTGAATTTTGTAACTGAACAAGCACCTCATAATTTGCTGTCTGTGATGAGTCAAGCTGAAGGTATTTGTGGGCTAATAAAGGCTGAGTGGTCAAATGCTTGCTGCGAGGGAACACGAAAGAGCTGGTTGTGGGAATGGGGTGGAACTAAAATACTCTCTCAAAGTCAGCGAATAGTCACAAGCAGTTTTTTTTCCTACTCTGCCCAGCTGTCTTTAGAGTGTCATGAAGAATATGTCTATCTCTTGGTTTTAAATACCATGCAGGATTTATCAGTCTGTGGCCACTGAGCGTGAGGGAGTGGATTAAAAGTCACATTTGTCTGAAAACGTCCTATTACAAACTGCACCTGAAGGACTGAACACAAAGAGACAAGAAGGAAAATATTTGTTTTGTTTACTCTGTGCTTTTGTCAGAACTTTGCACATTCAGCTGCACTGCTTCCTGTCTACAGGCAGCCAGTGTCCCCTGTTGGGGTGGGCTTTTCACACAGCTGCAGGCAAGGGAACATTAAAACAATAATAAAATATTTAAAAACTGGCAGGTCAATGTTGCCAAAATGACTGTAGTTCCTTTGGTTGGAGATTGACTAGTTTCAAGTGAACAGTGTCCCCTTAAACCCTTGTGCCAAATCCCATGGCTTCTCACTTGAAGCTCTGGGAGTTGGTACAAAAGCACATAGCTGAATGAACAGTCTGAGGCCCTCAGCTGTACGGGGCTTCAGACCCATGCCCTGACCTAAGCCAGACACACGTTCCACTCTGACCCAGTAACGCCAGCCTTAAGCCTTCAAAAATCATGAGTCAATCACAAATTTGGCTCAAGAATCAGTGAGATTAAAAGGTGGGGGGGTGGGGCTTTTTATTTGCCACGTGTATTTTTTTAAGTGTTTAGGATTCACTTGGATCACGGGTTCAAGCTTTTCTCTGAAATCTGAGGGCTAGATAGAAACTTTTTTTTAAATGAAAGCTGAGATCATTTGACTCCAGCAACTGGGGCGAGAAGAAAACATTGTGAGAAGTGTGTTACAATTGTGAGAAGAACAGGAGTACTTGTGGCACCTTAGAGACTAACAAATTTATTAGAGCATAAGCTTTCGTGGGCTACAGTAGGGTTACCATATTTCAACAATCAAAAAAGAGGACGGGAGGAGCCCCGCCCTAGCCCCGCCCCCATCCTGTCCTAGCCCCGCCCCTGCCCCTTCCACTCCCTGCCCCCTCAGAACCCCCAACCCTCCCCCCCACTCCTTGTCCCCTGACTGCCCCCTCCTGGGACCCCTGCTCCTAACTGCCCTCCAGAACCCCACCCCCTACCTAAGCCTCCCTGTGCCTTGTCCCCTAACTGCCCCTTCCTGAGACACCCCCCCCACCTGTACCCTGACTGCCTAAAACCTTACACCCCCAACCCCCAGATAGCCCCCCCCCGAACTCCCTGACCCATCCAACCCTCCCCCCTGCTCCCTGTCTCTTGATTACCCCCCCCACACCCCAGAACCTCCCTGCCGCTTCTCTGGCCCCCGGCCCCTTACTGTGCTGCAGAGCAGCGCGCTCGACAGCGGGGGAGGGCAGCAGGGTCGGAGCTCCAGACGAACAGCCGGCGATCTGTGAGTGCAGGAAGGGGGAGGGAGGGAGAGGAGGGGAGTGGTGTCAAGTTTCAGGAGAGAGTGCACGAAGGGCTCTGGCTCTGGCTGTCGGAGCCCCGGCTGGTCTGTAAGCCGCGCGCACGCTCTGCATGGGGGGGGGGGGGGAGGAGGGGAAGTCCGGACAATGGACATTGACAAATTCCCCCCGACGCTATTTTTAACCCGAAAAAGCCGGACATGTCCGGGGGAATCCGGAGGAATGGTAACCCTAGCTACAGCCCACTTCTTCGGATGCATATTGTGAGAGTTGGCAGCGCTGCTATTTCCATAAGGGAAGGTACTGCTGCATATGTGGCAATAGTGCTTTTGCTATGGAAGAGTCAGTGATTAGCTCGGGAAGCAGGGCTGTTGCCAAGCAGAGCCTGTCAGTTTTGAACCTTTTTTCTACAAGTGCTAAAGCTGGGGGGGAGGAGCGGGGGAGGAGTAATGCTTTGTGGAAAATCAAACATCTAATCTTAAGAACTCTTCTCACTTCATGACAGTGCCAATTACACTTGCCACCCCGGGTCTTTCACTTGAATCACAACATTTCTGAGCACAGCAATTTGCTTTGTCATTGAAACTAAAGGCAGAGCGGTTGCAGCAAAGGCCAGCAGCTCTGAGAGCCTGCTTCACTCATTCTAAGCTGGCAACTCATTAAACATGCAACATATCACCTTGGGACTAGTTCTGGGCTGGAGATTTGGATTTAAATGTTTAATTCCACAAAATGTAAGTTACTAGCTCAGTCAGTATTTGCTCACTGCAGTATTGGCTAACTGGCTTTTCTTCAGTACATGGGTGGACTATAACGACAGGGGACTGTTTGGTCAGGCAGAGATTGATTCTGAGAAGAGAGAAGTGATTGTGTTCCACTTTTATAAGACTGATGAGTTGATGTGACAGAAATAGTCTCATGTGAACAATTCCTCCAGAAGAATTTCATGCAATAAGGAAAAAGTGTACTCGTTATCTAAAAGGGAAGCACAGCTGTGTACACAAAGTACATGGGAGCACCAGGGCAGTGAGGTGGGGATGACAGCCCAGGACTGTGTTTTTTGTAAAGTGTGCCCAAGTTTTATGATATATTGTCACTGTTTTAAAATTAATTCAGAGATTTTCATGCTGACTCACTACATTAGAGATCTGAGTTCAGCTAGAAGGAGCCCTGGCCAAAACTGAAGAGGCGTGAAAGGTCTAAATTCTGTCTGCAGCCTTCTCAGCAGTGGTGCCAGGCATCACGGGGAGGAAGCTCATAGCAACAACTGTCACTGTAAAGACTGGTACAAGAAACTGCCTTCCACTAACTGATTTGAGCAGCAGCAGTTTGGCTGGAGTGTGGGTTGGCTAACATCACCTACAGTGGATGTATTGGTGCATGCAATGAGTGCTGTGGGACATCAGTAAATTAAATATGAGGACAATGCCACATTTGCTGTATGGTTAGCTTTAAGGTGTTGTCCATTTGGTCTTTTAGTAACATTTCTAATGGCACCTACTTGGTGTAGTTAGCATGCTCCATATAAGGGCACGACTGTGCTGGCAGATTACATGGATATTGCAGATCAGGGGCAACAGAGGAGCTGAGCTGCTCATTCTACCTCTGGTGAGACACGACCCATTCTAAGATAGGCCACGTCAGGCACAATGGTTCACAGATTCATTTGCTGGTGAAGGCTGCAAGGTGGTTAATAAAAAAAAAAAAAAAAGCCCAAACTACTTATCCTCTAGTACAGTAGGTCATTTGATAATCATGAGCTGAGTCGCTCTAAGAGAAATGTTACCATTGCAGCGATATTTCAGGTTGGACCAAATAATGTTTTCCTGAGAGAAGCAGAAAACACCAAGTCTTCCTCCACGCATGGTAGTGTCTACAGTTACTCCAGAATCTGCCACCAGTTGAGAACCTTCATAAAATCTTGCCCTTCAGAATAAAACAAATGCAACCCGTTAGCCACTGTTGCTTTGAAAAAGTGTTTTTAATATCTATCTTTATTCTGTCTTGTGACAAACTCATTAGACTAGTCTCTAGACCATACCACTATAAGCTTGAAGAGAAACCAGGGGTTATAACCCTCAGCTGTGACAGGGCTGTGCCAGTGGGGTAGAGAAGGGGCAGAGTTGCTCCAAATTAGGCTAGCTTCTAACAGCCAGTAGGAGGCCTGACGCTAGTTGGGGATCACTAAAGCATAATACGTTCTGACCACAGCAGGGCAAGTGTGTTCGGTTTTGTGGAATTAGAAAGTTGACAATCCACTCTCATCCCAGCATGCTCCCCACACTGGGGGAGTCAGCTGGCTATGGTAGCCCCATACCAGCTACACCAAACATTCAGCTGTGTACTTACCTGTAAATATCAGTATTTATTATTTCAACTATGGTGGTGCCCACTGGGACCCAATCAGGATTAGGGCTCGATGGTGCTAGGGGCTGTACAAACACATACGGAAATACAGACACCTTCCCCAAGAGTTTCCTTGTTATAAAACCATTATAAAAAGAAATCATTTACCATCCTTGATTTTTGTTTATTCGGGTGTTTCAAAAATAGCACAGCTGGTGAATTTAGTCTGTTAATTCTCCTGGGCTATTTTGGCTTTTGTACCTATTCCTAGGCCTTGCTGAAGTCTCTGAGAAATGTGTGATGCTACATATTCCACGGGGCTGCTATATTTAGTCAAAACATACTGTAGTGAGTTATGGCCCAAGCGTTGGCTCAGACTTTCACTTTTGGTTCTGAAGGCCCTTGTTCTCGAAGGATTAAATAAGACTCACTTTATCCGCTCCTTTGGTTTCTGAGGATTTTTAACTGGAGTTACTAAAAAGAGAGTGTGTGGCTGTATACTCAGCACATGTTGAAAGGCAGGGAGCTGCAAAAATTGTGATTAATGTTGAAGTTTATTAAATCCTTTGTCCTATTCAGCCTACTTGAAAAAGAGCGTAAATATGCAATTGGTCTGATGGGGCCAAGGCGCAGTGCCATGTGCACGTAGAGTTTTTTTCATATGATACTTTTAGAGCCTACTCCCATTGACTTGAATGTTCCTAGATCAAACCCCTGATTCTGAATGATGATTTCTTGTTAAAATGCTTTCTCATTTTTGTCGCTTTGCCCTTCTTAGATATTAACAAAATAGAATGCCCTGTTTCTTTAGGAGACCTACACCTCTCCATGGATGTCAGCCAAAGACCAACATCACTCAAATTACATCTGTAAATCCAGATCTACTGAAAAACAAATTAAAAATCAAGAGCAATTCGTAAAGGCGTCTCACTGAGTGAATCATAGTGTATGGCTACACTTGCAGATGTAGGCTTTGGCTACACTGGCGCTGTACAGCGCTGCAACTTGCTGCGCTCAGGGGTGTGAAAAAACACTCCCCTGAGCCCGAGTACAGCGCTGTAAAGCGCCAGTGTAATCACGCTCACTCGCAGCGCTGCAAGCTACTCCCCTTGGAGAGGTGGAGTAGATACAGTGCTGTGAGAGAGCTCTCGCAGTGCTGGTGGCGCGACTACACTCGCACTTCACAGTGCAGCCAAGTGTAGTCAAACCCTTAGAGCGCTGTGAGTTAAACCCGCCTTCGTAGAGTGCAGTAGGGAAAGCGCTGCAGTCTGTCCACACTGACAGCTTCAAGCGCACAGGCGTGGCCACATTTGCAGCACTTGCAGCGGCATTGGGAGTGGTGCATTATGGGCAGCTATCCCAGCATGCAAGTGACTGCAACATGCTTTTAAAATGGAGGGGGTGGGGTGGAGTGTGATAGGGAGTGTGTTGTGTATATGTAGGGGGTTGAGAGCATGTCAGCATGCTGTCTTGTAAGTTCAGACAGCAGCAGACCTCCTCCCCCCCCCCGCTTCTCTTGCTTATGCACAGCATTCCACAGTAAAGGCTTGTATGCCGGCTGTCCGAAACGGAGCTTTGAAAGGGCATTTCTGCATTCCTACAGGAGTTCAGAACAATGAAAAGAGTGGCCACTTGACTTAAGGGGATTATGGGACGTTTCCGGAAGCTGATCACAGTGCAGTAATGCAACATCTCGTCCACACTGGCACCGCGGCGCTCCTGTGGGGGCACAGCAAACATTATTCCACTCGCCAAGGTGGAGTACCAGCAGCGCTGTAGCCGCGGAGTCAGAGAGCTCTACGTGCCTTGCCAGTGTGGACGGGAGTGAGTGAGCTAGGGCTCCTTTATTGCCCTGTAACTCGCAAGTGTAGCCAAGCCCATAGTCTTAGAGCTGGATCAACATCTCGTTTGCCTTTTAATACTTAAATAGACGACTGCAGTAATGGCCTCACTACTTCCGGACTTTGTTCAAAGAGTGTGAATTCCACCATCATGACTACTTGTCTTGCCCCTGGCAATTTGTAAACATCATAGGGACAAGAAGAACTTCTATGCTAACATACACTCAGAGAACATATTGAGGTCATATCTCATATATTCAAGGTTACCCGAAGAAGAGCTCTGTATGTAAGCTCGAAAGCTTGTGTCTCTCACCAGCAGAAGTTGGTCAAATAAAAGATATTACCACACCCACCTTGTCTCTCTAATAGCCTGGGACCAACACTGCTTATATCACGGATATATATCTCATGTCGTGCTAATTATTGATCATCTTCTGTTTTACCATCTTTACACTTTCTGTGTGGCCAGCTTTGGTTGATTAGTTCTGTTACTTGTTACACATGGTGTTATGGATAAATTATCACAGTTTATATTTACATATTCCAAGGGATCAACATTAAGGAATATTCATACAAAAGTCAAATGTCTGTGAAATGTTAAGATTTGAATGTGTTTCTAGAAGTGATGTCACTGGTATTTTCAAAATCTTTTAAAGCAAAACCAGGCACAATAGCAGTGTCTGTCTTTAGCAGCTACAAAGCCCAGAGACATTTGACAATATTTGTAAGTATATGGGGTTTGGTTTTTCTAAAAAACAAAAACACCCCACACTAAATAGAAGTTCACAAATCTAAAAAAAACAATCACTGCCGTTTAGCTCTACAAAGGTTTAAACAAGCCAGTCCCTACCTGATGTATCCAACCTGGGGTCTGTGCTGCAAGAACCAGCGATACGAGACTTTATCTTTCCAACCTACATTTCTGGGGTCTTTCCATAGCAGTCTGACTTGGTCATTGGTGTCCCCAGTATGCCAGAGTGAATTCCTGAGGTGTTCGCCAGGGCCAGTCTTAGATTTAACAGCCTAGACAAATATGGCATAGTTTAGAAAGTGAACAAAGAGAATTTTCCCCTTAAGCATTAGACCAGGAGCTCTCTCTTTTCATAATGAGATCACACCTTACTAGAGGGCTTGCCTTGTGCACACCTCCCCTCCCATGCATGAGCTCATGACATCCCTGTGCCAATTATAGCAACTGCTTACAAGGAGAAATAAAAGTACTTAATGTTTGCTGTCTTTTCATTTAGCAGCTAGGAACAAGGTGAAGCCAGCAGCATGTGATCAGAAGGTCTCAATGGGTTACTACTCAGTGTGCCATGGACCACATTTGGGGAAGTTCTGCTTTAGACAAACACACAGCCTCTTTGAAATGGTCACTTTAGGCCATCACCAGTGAATTGAATGAGATCTGTGTCCAGGTTTGATTTTAATGTATTTATTCTAATTAAAAAGGCCCATTTCAACTCTAGGTCAACCAATGAAAGCTGCCTTATTCATTTTTAATGAGTAGTGACTGGCACGCAAATTTTGGTAGATTCAGTTTATCCTCTGCATTTCCATGCACTTATTAGAGTGATGCACATACGTAAGGTACCACTCTGACAGTAAATTAACCTTTCCTTTAGGAAAGAGCTGGTGGTCCCCCAGCAATGGTGGGAGAACAGCATAGGCATTATATGGCCAACTCTTTGTATGCTTGGGTAGCCATTACACAGAGAACGCCACCAAATTTGATGATGTTACTTAGCTCAGTACCTTAAGCTGAATGCCAGGCTCTGCAACAGCTCTGAATGGAGTTGCTTGCCAATAAGTCTGTTCTGTCTGCTTCCACATTACCACATAAAAACTGGAACTGTCTTGGTAACCAAAAATAAAGCCAGCATAGTCATCATCTGTCACCGTGTTCACATGAAAGGTGCCTTCAAAGTCAACCCCATTGAAAGCTGTGTAACCTAGGAGCAATGGATATACACGATGTTAAAACCAATAGTTGGCAGAAAACTTGACCACGTGCCAAAAGCTTTTCTATTGCAAAACATGAGTACGAAAAAGGTGTCCATACCAACTGCGAGGCCAGGATCACTGTTCATGGTCTGTACAATCTCCATACCCTGAGAGGGGAAATTAATTACGTTACTGAGGTGTGATAAACAATAGGGTGATGCTGCAATTACTATAATGAGGCGTCCCAGAGTGGTACATCAGCCTCACGCTGGCTCTCTGTGCAGCAGGGAATTTCTCCCAGAATGAGCTTTCTGTGTCAGTCATTATTTTAGCCCACGTGTTAGTATGTGTAACTTCAAACTTAGGCCTGGTCTACACTAGGCGTTTATGTCGAAGTTAGCGCCGTTACATCGAATTAACCCTGCACCCGTCCACACCGCGAAGGTATTTAGTTCGACATAGAGGTCTCTTTAATTCGACTTCTGTACTCCTCCCCGACGAGGGGAGTAGCGCTAAATTCGACATGGCCATGTCGAATTAGGCTAGGTGTGGATGGAAATCGACGTTAATAGCTCCGGGAGCTATCCCACAGTGCACCACTCTGTTGACGCTCTGGACAGCAGTACGAGCTCGGATGCTCTGACCAGCCACACAGGAAAAGCCCCGGGAAAATTTGAATTTGAATTCCTTTTCCTGTCTGGCCAGTTTGAATCTCATTTCCTGTCTGGACATCGTGGCGAGCTCAGCAGCACTGGCAACGATGCAGAGCTCTCCAGCACTGATGGCAGTGCAAGCTCAGAATAGAAAGAGGGCCCCAGCATGGACTGATCGGGAAGTCTTGGATCTCATCGCTGTGTGGGGCGATGAGTCCGTGCTTTCCGAGCTGCGATCCAAAAGACGGAATGCAAAGATCTATGAGAAGATCTCTAAAGACATGGCAGAGAGAGGATACAGCCGGGATGTAACGCAGTGCCGCGTGAAAATCAAGGAGCTGAGGCAAGGCTACCAGAAGACCAAAGAGGCAAACGGACGCTCCGGATCCCATCCCCAGACATCCCGTTTCTACGAGGCACTGCATTCCATCCTCGGTGCGGCCGCCACCACTACCCCACCACTGACTGTGGACTCTGAGGATGGGATAGTGTCCACGGCCGGATCCTCGGACATGTTAGCGGACGGGGAAGATGAGGAAGGAGATGAGGAGGACGAGGCAGTCGACAGCGCTCACAACGCTGATTTCCCCGACAGCCAGGATCTCTTCATCACCCTTACAGAGATCCCCTACCAACCCTCCCCAGCCGTTACCCCGGACACAGAATCTGGTGAAGGATCATCCAGTAAGTGTTGTAAACATCTAAACATTTATTTGTAACAGAACATGATTATTAACAATTTAAAAAATGGGTTTCTCATGATTAGTTTGATTAACTTAACGGTTCAGTCATGGGCAGTGCAACTATTTGAAAAAAATCTAGCAATGTCCGGTTTTGCATGATTGTCCTGCCCAAGCCGCTCTACTGTTTAGTCCCTGCTACTGCAGCTACAGTAAGATGCGGTCTATATGTCCGGGGATGGAGCAGAAATCCTCCTGGGACATCTCAAGGAAGCTCTCCTGCAGGTAATTTGAAATCCGCTGCATTAGGTTCTTGGGGAGAGCGGCCTTATTGGGTCCTCCGTAGTAGGACACGTTGCCGCGCCACGAGACTAGCAAGTACTCCGGAATCATTGCTTGGCACAGCATGGCGGCATACGGCCCTGGTCTTTGGAGGCTTTCCCGGAGCATTCTCTGTCTGTCGCTCTCAGAGATCCTCATGAGGGTGATGTCGCTCATGATGACCTGCTTTGAATGAGGTAGGGGAATGTTAGTGTTGGGACTGCTTTACCGTTCCTTTACAGAACTGTAACCGCTGGTTTGCAGCCACGCGGTGGAGGCGGGAGAGGGTCAGCCGAAAGGGATCGTTCCCGGGGACAGCCGCGAGGGTGTGGGACAGGAGCAGACTTCCTGCTTGCCGGATTGCTGGCAGCAGGGACCGACATTGATTTCAATGTGAAATGAGGCCATTGCTAATATTAAAGTTTTAAGCTGCCACGAATCTACGGCTTACCATGTCTGCGTGCAAGAGCAATTCCGTTGTCCTGACAGGGTTCTCAAAAGTGCTCTGCAAAACCCCAGACACTGAATGCGAAGGCCGAGAATTCGACCTTGTGCTGAGTGCGCATGTGATAGGTGCTGTGCATGGTCCTGTTCACAGAGAAAGACTATGTTCTTTGTTCACAACTACATTTATCTTTCTGAGGAATTCACTCCCTTTTTCCCATTCCCACAGCCCCATCTGCGACTGTCTCACAACCTAGCCTGTCATCACACTCCCAGAGGCTAGGGAGGATTAGGCATAAGAAGAAGAGGACACGGGAGGACATGTTCTCCGAGCTTATAGCCTGCTCCAGAGCACAGGCAGCACAGCAGACCCAGTGGCGGGAGAACTTGTCCCAAATGCACCAAGCCAACATGGATCGGGAGGAGAGGTGGCGTCAGGAAGACCAGCAGGCGACTCAAACCCTGCTTGGACTACTGAGGGAGCAAACGGACACGCTCCGGCGCCTTGTGGATGTTCTGCAGGAACGGAGGCAGGAGGACAGAGCCCCGCTGCAGTCCATCTCTAACCGCCCTCCCCCGCCACCAAGTCCCATACTCCCTTCACCCAAAGTGCACAGAAGGAGAGGCGGCAGAGTCCCTGCTAACTCTCACTGCACCCCTGCAGAGAGCTCGAGCAGCAGAAGGCTCTCAGTCCCCAAAGTTTGACAAGTTCTTTCCTTCCCGCCTGACACAAGCCCCCGTCCAAGTTTCACTTCCCAGTCCCCTGTGTAGTTGTTAATAAAAAATATGTTTCTGTTAACTACTGTTTCCATCATGTTCTTTTGGAGGAGGGGGGGAAAGGGGGTTGGTAATTGGACAGGACAGTCACCTTTGGCAGGGTACATAGTCGGGGGCAGGCACAGCAGCAGGGCACATACATAGTGCAGTGATGCAGTGACTACTTACCCTGGTTAGTCTGGGAGGTTCTTTTCATGTTATGTGGTGGGAGGTGGGTTGCTCTGTGACTTTGTGGCACGGGAGGGCAGTTAGAGATCTGAAGCGGCGGTCCTTAGGCAGGATCACAGAGCCACACAGCAGGGGATCTGTAAGCGTCCCCCCCCGCCACAAAGTCACATAGTACCCCCATACACACAGTCCCTATCAGGAGGGGTGACAGGCTCCGTTGAAAGAACCATCCCACCGCACCGGAGCCTGTCAGTCCTTCAGTTTAGAAGCTGCATTCGCGCGACTACACTACACCCGCTCCGCACCACAGTCTGCGTCCCAGTTTTAAAAAATTCCCGCGAAAACAGTATTACAGAAAACGGTGTGCTTTAACAAAGTAGAACTATTTTTATTTTGAAACGTGTGTTGGAAGTGGGGTGAAGGCTTCTCTGTACACAAAATTAGAAAGTCACAGGTTACCCTGCTCACTCAGGAACTTTGCTTTCAAAGCCTCCCGGATGCACAGCGCTTCCCGCTGGTCTCTTCTAATCGCCCGGCTGTCTGGCTGTGAGTAATCAGCAGCCAGGCTAATTTCCTCAACCTCCCACCCCGCCATAAAGGTCTCCCCCTTGCTCTCACAGAGATTGTGGAGCACACAGCAAGCTGCTATAACAATGGGGATATTGGTTTCGCTGAGATCACAGCGAGTCAGCAAGCTTCTCCATCTCCCCTTGAGACGTCCAAAAGCACACTCCACCACCATTCTGCACTTGCTCAGCCGGTAGTTGAAGAGTTCTTTTTCAGTGTCCAGGGCACCTGTATAGGGCTTCATGAGCCAGGGCATTAGCGGGTAGGCTGGGTCCCCGAGGATGACTATAGGCATCTGCACATCCCCAACAGTTATTTTGTGGTCCGGGAAGTAAATACCTTGCTGCAGCCGTCTAAACAGACCAGAGTTCCTGAAAACACGAGCGTCATGAACCTTGCCCGGCCATCCGACATGGATGTTGGTAAAACGTCCCCTGTGGTCCACCAGTGCTTGCAGCACCATGGAAAAGTAGCCCTTTCTGTTAATGTACTGGCTGGCCTGGTGGTCCGGTGCCAGGATAGGGATGTGAGTTCCATCTATGGCCCCACCGCAGTTTGGGAATCCCATCGCTGCGAAGCCATCTATGATCGCCTCCACGTTTCCCAGGGTCACTACCTTTGGCAGCAGTACATCAACGATTGCCTTGGCTACTTGCATCACAACAACCCCCACGGTAGATTTGCCCACCCCAAACTGGCTCGCGACTGACCGGTAGCTGTCAGGCGTTGCAAGCTTCCAGAGGGCTATGGCCACTCGCTTCTGGACAGTCAGGGCTGCTCGCATCCGGGTGTCATTGCGCTTCAGGGCAGGGGACAGCAACTCACAAAGTTCAAGGAAAGTTCCCTTCCGCATGCGGAAGTTTCGCAGCCACTGTGATTCATCCCAGACCTGCAGCACTATGCGGTCCCACCACTCAGTGCTTGTTTCCCGTGCCCAGAATCGCCGTTTCACAGCATCAACATGACCCATTGCCACCGTGATGTCCTCGGCGCTGGGTCCCCTGCTTTCTGAGAGGTCTGTGCTACTCTCAGACTTCAGGCCATCACCGCGTTGACGTAGCCTCCTCGCCTGACTTTTCTGCATCTGCCTCAGGGCAACCTGTATGATAAGCTGCGAGGCGTTGAGAGCGGCCACAACTGCAGCGATGGTTGCAGCGGGCTCCATGCTCACAGTGCTGTGGCGTCCGCGCTGTCAATGACTTGAAAAGTGCGCGAAATGATTTCCCGCCGGCGCTTTCAGGGAGGGAGGGAGGGCGGGAGTGATGGACGGATGACGACAGTTACCCAAAAGCACCCTGGCCCCTTTTTTTTTTTTACCCAGAAGGCATTTGCGGCTCCACCCAGAATTCCAATGGGCGGCGGGGACTCCGGGAACTGTGGGATAGCTGCCCTCAGTGCACCGCTTCCAATGTCGACGCTTTCCCCGTTAGTGTGGACTCACAAAGTCGAATTACTGTCCTTAGTGTGGACACACACGTTCGACTTTGCAATATCGATTCCAAATATTCGATTTAAGTAAAATCGAACTACTCTCGTAGTGTAGACAAGGCCTTAGATGCACACTTTTCCAAAAATACCCTTTCCTTTTGGCTTTTAGCAAGCATCAGTTGATTTTCATTTCTTTGCTAAAGCATTACAGATCCTGATAAGTTCAGCACAGGTTGGGTTTTTTTTAATTTTGTTTTGTAATTATTTGTTTCTGGCAGCTAAACAGTGTCGAATGCATTTTTTACCTGGTTCAGAACCACCCAGTTAGGATCAATCTGAGCATCACCTTCGGGATCCAGGACCACAGTTTGATAAGCCCTGAAATCTGTCAGGGTAATCTCAGCATTCTCAGGGCAAATATCAATTCGATCAATTACTGTGTCCTGGTCAAAATCCGATTCACATATGTCACCAACTCCATCACCTGAATGCATCAATTAAACAAAAGGGGACTTATTTACAATGCAGCTACAGTCACCTTAGTCTTAACCATTGGAACAAACTACCAAAGGAAGTGGTTGATTCTCTATCGCTTGATGCCTTAAAATCAAGACTGGTTGCCTTTATACTTTAGAAGATATACTTTAGCCAAACACAAGTTATTGATCTAAGAGTGGTAAAGGAACCTACAGAAAGTGCTTGAAATTTACAGCAAATTTGACAGGTGCAACAGGTGTTTTATTAGGATTTAACAAACACACCATTAGCTGTACTCTGATCTGATCAGCTAACAGATCAAGCAAAATTCAGAATACAAATGTATAGCACTTTTGTTGGACTAAAATTAATACCACATAATGACACACAAAATAACAGTCTGTTGCCACTTGTAAGCAAAGATTTGACAGCAGAGTTCCACACTGAGTTCTCAAATGACCAAGACACCATTGTTTTTAGAAATTCTTGTATAGGAATATTTTCTAGTTAAGTATAAAAATACAAATATCCAAATTAACGAATAAAGTATATTCTGTGATGCATTCTCCTTGCTTTGTAAATCGTTTAGTCATTTGCTTGTTTGCAAGATTCAGTAAGGTGCAATGGGGACCCTCAATCACAAATGTGAAGTAGAGAGATTTTACAGTATTGGCTTGTTTTTAAGATTGTTTCGTATCATTGTTCTGGTGAAAACTGAAAAATCTTTCAGGGATATTTTACAAGTTAGTTAGTTTAAGAAAAACAGAGATACAGACAGATGATTTTACTGTTTTGTGCTGAGTCACAGGGATCCTAATGTAAGTCTATCTTTCCCAGCTGAATAAATTTGGTGAATTCACATTGTTTATGAAAGTGAGAGCCAAGGACCAAATTCTAGCCTTTGCTAGCACCTCTATGCCATTCCAGCAGCATGAAGGGCATTGAGTGCCCCGGAGGGAATTCCTCAAGGGGCATGCTGGGACAAGAAGGGGGGTGTCAAAAGTGTGACAGCAGCAGCTCACAGGCAGCCAAGGAATGCTTCTGTAAGTCAGAGTGTCCTTGGGCTGCCCAGTCCCCAGAGCAGCCTACAATCTGGGAGGCCCAAAGATGGCTAAAAGCCTCTCCCCACCCCAGCTGTGCCTCCTTGAGAGATGCAGCACAGAATATGGCCCAGAGTATGGGATAGAGCCATTGGCTGCTGCTCCTCGTAATATGTATCAGTCCTGACTTGTAAGTAACAGGGCTTCCTCCTGTACAAAAGAGAAATCAACCTTTAGACTTTGGACAACAGGGGCCTATGTGAACTTGGTTCCTCTTGGTGAGAATATGCTGCCTTACAGTAAGTGTACTGCATGTTCACTAACTGCATAGGTGGGTAGAAGAGACTTACTGTTGTCATCTTCCTGTCCTGGGTTGGGAACCAGTCTGCAGTTATCAGGGCCAGGAGGCATGAGGTCTGGAATCCCATCATTATCATCGTCATCATCACACTCATCACCCAGCCCATCCTTATCAGTGTCCAGCTGGGAGCTGTTAATGACTGTGGGACAGTTGTCTGTGCTGTCCTGGTGTCCATCTCCGTCACTATGAATTCAGACAAAACAACAAACCACACACACAAACCCCAAAGAATCAGTTCTTGTCCCCAGACTAGAGCACAACAGCTAAGCAATCATGAAATACAAAGCCTTGTATGGTGACAGGTTTCAGAGTGGTAGCCGTGTTAGTCTGAATCAGCAAAAACAACAAGGAGTCCTTGTGGCATCTTAGAGACTAACATTTATTTGGGCAAAAGCTTTCATGGGCTAGATCTGATGAAATGGACTCCTCGTAGTTTTTGATGAAATACGAAGTACAGTTGATGCCATCAGATGGATCCTGATGCCAGCACATGTAATGAAAGGAAAACTCTCGCCAGGACCATGAAATGGGATATCTGGGACAGTGACACTTGCTCATAGTTAATCTGGTTATAGTGAAGCTTCAGTTTTTGAATGTGAGGACACTGAGTACAGGAAGTTATCTGCCTGGCTTCTCCTTGCCATGGTTTAGCAACACTGCTTTTTGACAAACATTTTGAGGTATCTAAACATAGCACAATTAAAAGTCATGTTGTACCAGTGCGCCGTGGGGTTCCTGATGGACCTAGTCCATGGTACTCAGCACTGACAGGTTTTTGGGGAAATGTCCATACAGCAGCAGCCCTGCACTTAGGCCCAGCTAAACTGATACAGCTGAATCACTAGTGGTTAGGCTTGGCAGGATTTGATTTTTTTTTTTTAAATCAATGTTTATTTTTAAGCCTTTTCTAATTTTTAATCAGTTTAAATGTTCGCTGTTGTGCCAAATTATGGAGAGGAGGCTGCATTCTCCAGGCAGAGCAGAGACCCCCCTACACCTGACCCTGGCAGTGTCCTTGCCTCGGAGGCTCCCTCTTCTTAAAATTAACACATGGTTAATCACGGGGGTTGGGGAAGGACGGAGCGGGGAAGCAGAGGAACTGCCTTCCAGCCATATCTAAATGGCAGCAGCTCCAGCTAAGCTAATGCCCGTATTACAACATGGGCTATACAAATGAAAGTGGGACTCTACTAAAGTTCTCAAGCAGCATTTATCTGACTTTCCATATCTGTAAATTGCTATTGTTATAGATGGAAATATTTTGTTCAGGGATTGTGTGTTCAGTGAAATCAACATTTACCAACTTTTACCAATAAAAATCTAGTCCTTCCAAACCTACTTGTGGCTTCCTGACTGTGGTGTAGTGAAATCACCATAAGATACAATGGCTCTGTCAGACTCCTTCTGAAAACCTTACCTCAGGTGCTGCAACCAATTTGTATAACCCATGCTGGTGAAGCACCTGGGGCTGCTGTTGTGTAGGGGTAGGAGGTGTTGCAAACTCAAGGCATTCCAGCAATGTTTTTTTTTTTTTTTCCAATATCTTTTGGCCTAGAGTAGACAGAGCCACAGTGAAGTGCAGTGAGAGTAAGGAGTAGCTGCAATGTCAATGGACAGTCATGACTTGTCTTCACTGCTAAAAAAGGTGAGTTTTTTCCTCTGCCTAACAAACGTGTGTGAGGTACCCTGAGGTAAAACCACAGTGGAGATAAGGCACTTTAGATTTACCTCAAGGTGAGGTGAGGTCAACCCCAGTTGGGGATACAGTGCTGTCACTTAGGCTTGGTCTACACTTGACTTAGCTACATTGCCCAGGGCTGTGAAAAATTCCATGTCCTGAGTGCTGTACATGGGCGGCGGGTATCATAGACTGGGGGAGGCTGAGCCTCCCCAAACAGCCTGGCGTAGCCCCACCCATGCTCTGCCCCCAGACCCCCTCCTGCAGTTCCCACTCTTCTGTGGCCCAGGCTGGTTGGGGATGAGGCTGCGGGACTGACTCTGGGACTCTGGGCGGCTGCCGCTGGGGCCACACTGTACCACCTGCCTGGTGCTCTTGGCACTAGAACTGTGCCATGCGCCAACCTGGTGCTCCGTGGCTGGGGGCAATTGGGTGGCCCGGAGCTGGGGCGGTGGACACTGGTGGCCCTGGGGGGGTTTCTCTGGGCTCCTGTAGGGGTGGGGGGTAGAAGGGAGGGGCCGGGGGCTAGCCTCCCCCATCGGCCGGTTCATGGACTGCCCATGGTGCTGTAGTTAACGCGATCTAACCCCTGATGTAGATGCGGCTAGGTCGCTGCCTTTGGGAGAAAAGAAATGGCATTTCATGGATTCCCCAGCACACCCTCAGCTGCCGCTGCTCAGAAGAGAGACCTTACCATTATTCCTATGCTAAAGTGAATGGGACATTTTTTCAGGTAGGTCCTTGCCTTTTACAATGACACTTTGTTATAGTGAAGTCTTGTGTATTTAGTGGGGAAAACTCCTCACCCTAAAATTGTTTGCGTGGTTTTGGTTTTGATTTGTGATAATTTGATAATATAAGCTCTGGGTGGAGCTTGCCAGTTTTATTTCTATGGAATCAGCTTTGAATCATGTCATGTACTTGTTTTCTATACCTTTTTTGGACCTGAACTGGTGAAATGTGCATGGGAGAAAGTGGAAGGGAGGGGGATGTTATAGCAACAGTAATTGATGGCTATGGCTATGAATGATAGTTATTTCAGAAGACACTTTGTTTTCATTACATAAAATTATGTTCTTACTGGGCAGGAAGTACTGAAAATAACCTAGGGCTGAACTAAGCTCTGGTGGGAGTGTGGGTGCAACTCTACTGAAGTGGGTGGAATTAGACTAGTTTAAGCCAGGGCTAAATTTAACCCAGTATTGTTCTCTTGTTGATATTAGATAGGGGGTACTGTACCTGTCTTGGTTAGTGTCACAAGAATCTCCAATCAGGTCATTGTCAATATCTGACTGCAAACAGAAACAGAAGAAGTTTGTAGTATTAACTGCTGAGAGAATATTTAAATGACAGTACTATGTTGGCAGGATCAGTTCTTTTTATAAAATATATCTTCTGGTTATGTGGGTGATCCAAAAAAGAAAATCTATTTAACAAGGGCAGAAAAACAACCTAGTATTAAATTGGGCGGTACTAGCTTCTGGGGTTCTAGCTGAAGGAATTAAAAAAAAGTTGCCTGAGATACTGAAAATGAGTAAACCCTCATTTTCCAGAAGAGATTTCCCTCATATGTAACTTAAAAATAAGCCTACACAGCTTACACAGCTGAACAAAAAAATGTAGCAAGTCTATTCTGTTTACTCAATGCCTGAGTTTGTGGGGATGGGGTTTTTTGTCTGAATAAGAAAAATCAGGATTTGGCCCTAATAAAAGAAAAAATACATGTAATGAATTTGTACTCCCAATGGAGTCTTCCCACTGACTTTTATAGGACTGGGGTCTGGCCCACCACAGATGGGATATATTGCAGCATATTGATCAGAGGAGGTGCACAATGAGACATGCATAGTGTGAAAAAGCACCTATCTGTTCCTATTTCCAGTCTCCTTTTCCAAACTCAAGCTTTCAAAGTTTCACAAGTTTTTTCTACATATCCTTTAACAAAATGGGAGTAGCTGATCTCTTGTACCTCCAATTGTCTCCTACTACAGTTATTTGGTGCTTATAGTCACTTTTTCACTAATTTGGTGGGGCTGAGGCTTGTGGTATCCTACAGATTTTTCTTCCCCTCACTAACCTGGTTGGGGTTGCTGATAGTGGGGCAGCTGTCACAAGCATCACCAACACCGTCGTTATCCCCGTCCTTTTGGTCCCGATTGGGAACCCTCTGACAATTGTCCAAAAGGTTCTTAATACCTGGAAAAATCATTGATATTAGTCAAAATTATTCCCTAAGTTTCCAAATGTATGTATTTTCCAAATGCATCCGTTTATGTATTTTCACAGAATACAGCATTACCGTTCAGCCATCACCAAATCTGTTTTGTTTCTGTGCACATCTCATTTAATCAAGGTTAGAAGCATCTCACTAAAGACATTGCCTTGCATTCCATTTTCCTGCACACCTCACTGCGTTCTGTCCCCGTACCATATAGTTTGTATCACGTGACATTTCATCCCTATTATTATATTTAAGGGGACTTGATTTTCTTCCAAGCCCCACACAGCAATGAGAATAAAATGTTGCATAATAGAGATCTCTTGGGCATTCAGGCAGGAAGGAGTCAGATGTGCTAGGATGTGGTTGGGCCTGTGGATTATTGTGAAAAGGTTTGGGTTTTTTTGCTGTTAGTACTGATAGTCCATTAAAATGTTCAACAGCCTTTTAATTGTTGTATGAATTATTGTGGTGTTTAACTGTTGCACAGTGCCTGGGGCTTGGGGTTAAGCAAAAAAAACCCCAATATTTACATAAAATAAATAAAAATGGCTGCAACTAGGAGTTGCTTGCAGAGATGGAATGTGTGATCTCTGACAAAATATCACATGAGAAGATGTTTGACCAAGTGATGTCGTCCCCAGATTTGCTGCATTTTAGTCTAAGGCTTGGTCACACTTGCAAGTTAGAGTGCATTAAATCAGCCCTGGGCACCATAACTGCTGAGGTGTCCACACTGGCAAGGCACTTAGAGCGCCCGGACCCTGCAGCTGGAGCGTTCCTGGTAATCCTCCTCCCTGAGAAGCATAGATCTTGGTGCACCTTGGCTGGAGCGCCGGGGTGTCAGTGTGAATGACGTGTTGCATTACTGTGCTGTGATTGGCCTTCGGAAATGTTCCATAATCCCCTGAAGTCATGTGGACACTCTGGTCATTGTTTAGAACTCGGCTGCAGGCATGCGGATATCCCCTTTCAAAGCTCCGTTTCTGACAGCCAGCATGCTTATCTGCTCCCCAACAAAGCAAACCATTACTGTGGAATGCTGCTGCTGCAGAGGCAGGCATTTGGGTGTGTGTGTGTGTGTGTGTGTGTGAGAGAGAGGCAGGGGTGGGGACTGATGTTGGGGTTTTCCCCTTCCCCCTGCCACTGTCTGAACTTACAAGACAGCATGCTGACACACTCTGCCCACCAAAACACACTGTCTCTCCCCCCACATACACACAACACACTCCCTGTCACACTCCACCCCCTCCTCCCCATTTGAAGTGTGTACAGTGTGAACACACGGCAGCACTTTCCCTGCTGCGATCTCCGAGGGCTGGTTTAACTCCCGGCGCGCTACATCTGCAAGTGTAGCCATGCCCTGAGTTGCTGCTGCTGCTGTTGGGATTCATAGTTCTCACACTCTGCAGTCTTATAAGTTAGCTAGAACTGTTCTTGCAACACAGTTCATGTCTTTTACTGCAGCCATGCCATTGCAAGGAGGGAAACAGTCAAAATTGCTGGGTTTTACACAGTATCTCTGGGTTACCCCATCACTGTTGGAAACTAGAACTAAAGTATTCAGCCTTAGAGATGCCTAAAAGCTGGTGACAAATGTCCTCTCTAAGGCTATGTCTACACTACACAGAGATGTGAATAAACCACCCATTGAGCGACAAGTTACACCGACATAAGCACTGGACAGCACTGGGCTGCTTGCAGGGGTTGGAGTAGTTAAGCCCAGGGCCTGTTGGCTTAGAGCGGCTACATTAGAGAATAGTGTAGCTGTGCCATAACGCACAGC
This sequence comes from Trachemys scripta elegans, assembly GCF_013100865.1. Taxonomy (NCBI): domain Eukaryota; kingdom Metazoa; phylum Chordata; order Testudines; family Emydidae; genus Trachemys; species Trachemys scripta. Next base: position 40,663,877 of record NC_048303.1, read on the forward strand.
ACATGCTGGGTGATTTTAAAGAATTAAGTGAAGATTTATCAACCATCTCCATCCATGTCATCATCACAGGCGTCTCCTTTCCCGTCCCCATCTGTGTCCCTCTGGTCATTATTCAAGACTGTGCGACAGTTGTCACAAGCATCTCCAAAGATATCTTGATCACTGTTCCTCTGGTTAACGTTTGGCACCAATACACAGTTATCCTAAAAGAGAGACAAACACAAATTCCCTTCTGCTAGGATTATTTGACTCCAGTAAGAATTTAACTCTCATTTATACACTGTAAACTCTTTTGCAGATGGAAATATATTATTGTAAATAGCTTGGCATTCTACGTGGTCAATAAATCAGGACCAGATTTCACTGGTCCTATACCAACTTCCAGTTTTTATATGCAGTGTGTGTGGCTGAGAGGTATTACTGTCCAATGTGCATAAGGATTTGTTCATAACAGTGACTTTTGGTTCTCATTTCACATGAGTCCATTTAAACAGTCTGCTTTGATATGCCAGTTCTCTTATTTAATGTGTTCTATTTCAGGGTCTGCATTTCAGGATGCACACTGCTTCAATCCATTAGGACAGTGGCTTTCAACATGTGGTCTGTGGACCCGTGGGGGTCCGCAGATTGCCTAAGATTTCCAAAGGAGTCCGCACCTTCATTTGAAATTTTGTAGGAGTCCACAAATGATAAAAGGTTGAAAACCACTGCATTAAGAGAAAAGCCAGCTCCCCCTACTGGTATATCCTCAAACCAAGACTCTGCTTGGCAATTTGACTTTTTCACCCAGAAAAGCCTGAATTCCAGATTTAACATGTTTTCTAATTTGGTATTAATTCCGCAAGGGGGGACAATAACAAGGAGGCAGCACTTTCCTCTTCTATGCATCCCTCCTGAACACCTGGGTTCTCATCCTTTCTCCACCCAGAGATGGACAGGACAATAGGGCCCTACATTAATTTACAGTATCAGCTGTGTATTATTGTTAATGCAGGTTCAATACTGTGAAGGTGCCAAAGCAATTCCACAGTTAGCACTGCATTAGGATTTTCATTTAAAGCAAGAATTACATTTTTTGTTGTGACGTTGCATTCCATATGATTAGCATATTTTCATAAAATGAGTGTGAATATAATGTAACTGGAATATGCTTCATGCAAAAGGTCTCTTGTAAGGTATCATTACAAAGCTTATAATCTACTGAGTGTGGTCATCCAATTTGTATAAATGTGTCATTCTTGTATCTGAAACTAGAAATATGAAATATAACTGAGGTCCTATTGTAGTTATGCAAAGTGTGGGCCATTAATGGTGGTTTAGAATCTTGATGGCTCCCATTAACTAGGACAATTGACTGTAGATGGCTCTGTTTACTTGCAAGGCTTCCTGTGAGTCAGGTTGGGAAGAATGAAGGCTTGGGGTCTCACAGGATATGTGCCCATGTCACCTGGTACTGGAATCCATCTAAAACCTGGTGCTTTTCCATTTAGAAGGAGGGGTGGGGACCCAAAGAGACAAAAGATTCCAGCCTTGTGCAAAAGGTATATAAGGGGGTGGAACAGAACAAAGGGGGCTGCAGTCATGAGAAATCCCCTAGTTACCACCTGAGCTGGAACAAGCATTGGGCCCAGACTAGAAAGGAGTCTAGTCTGTGAAAAGCAACAGACATCTGACTTGCATCTGAAGAAGTGAGGTTCTTACCCATGAAAGCTTATGCTCCCTATACTTCTGTTAGTCTCAAAGGTGCCACAGGACCCTCTGTTGCTTTTTACAGATTCAGACTAACACGGCTACCCCTCTGATACTAGTCTGTGAAAGAAGCTTACTGTAACATCTCTGGTTTCATCTGTAATCAGTTTCCTACTGTATTAGGCTTAGACTTGCATGTTTTTGTCTTATTTTGCTTGGTAATTTACTTTCTGATTGTTATTACTTGGAACCACTTTAAATCCTACTTTTTTATATTTAATAAAATCACTTTTTACTTATTAATTAACCCAGAGCAAGTAATTAATACCTGGGGGAGAAAACAGCTGTGCATATCTCTCTCAGTTTTATAGAGGGTGAACAATTTGAGTTTACCCTGTATAAGCTTTATACAGAGTAAAATGGATTTATTTGGGGTTTGGCCCCCATTGGGAACTGGGTATCTGGGTGCTGGAGACAGGAGCACATCTTAAGCTGTTTTCACTTAAGTCAGCAGCTTGTGGGGGACATGGTTCAGACCTGGGTCTGTGTTTGCAGCAGGCTAGCATGTCTGGCTCAACAAAACAGGGTACTGAAGTCCCAAGCTGCCAGAGAAAACGGGCTCAGAGGTAGTCTCAGCACATCAGGTGGCAGTCCCAAGGGGGTTTCTGTGACCCAATCCATCACATTTGTTATGCACCAATAACACAATGAATTGTCCCAAACTGACACACTTACTTTTTGAGAACCTGGCCTGATTCAAAGCACTTTGGAATCATTGGAAAAGCTCCCGTTAATTGCTGTCGGCTTTGACCAGGCCCTGAGTACAGACTGAATTCTCACACCGAACTATTCATTATTTGAGTTATAATAACTTTTAAATGGGCTTCTAAGTTCTTTTTCTCGGGATGAGTTTAAGTTTATTGCCACTCCCTCTAGCAAATAAGCTCCTGGGTGTTTTTGAGATTTTAAAATTGTTTTGCTGTAACAAAATCTGAGACATGGGCTACTTTCATTGTTAATTTTTAATTTAATTAACACTGTTAATATATCTGCCTATGATGGGGTGTCAACCCCACACAGGACTGGAAGGGGTTAAGGTGACCATGTAGGCCTATTAACTCCACAGGCTGCACCTGGAGGAAGAACCAGGGAGCAGGGAGTTGATTGCAAGCAGGTTCAGCTGTGCAGTAACAGGCAGGGCCTATAAAGCCAGGAAGTTGGCACCGGACAGGGACTGCTGCTGGTAATAGGGTTGCCAGGTGTCTGATTTTTGACTGGAATGCCTGGTCAAAAAGGGACCTGGTGGCTCTGGTCAGCGCAGCTGACGGGGCTGTTAAGTCCCATTGGTGGTGCTGCCTGGCTAAGGCAGGCTAGTCCCTACCTATCCTAGCATCACGCTGTGCCCAGCAGGTCTGGCTTCTCTGCGGGGTGGCCACGGGACTCCACGTGCTGCCCCCACCCTGAGCACCGGCTCTGCACTCCCATTGTCTGGGAACCGCAGTCAATGAGGGCTGAGGAGGTTGTGCTTGTGGGTGAGAGCAGCGCGTCGAGCCTCCTGGCCCCGCCGCCTAGGAGCCAGGCCTGCTGGCCACTTCCAGGGCACAGTGCAGTGCCAGCACATGCAGGGAGCCTGCCTTAGCCCCGCTGTGCCCTTGACCAGGAGCCGCCCAAAGTAAGCCCATGCCCCAACCCTCTGCCCCAGCCCTGAGCCCCCCCCAAACCCAGAGCCCCCTCCTGTGCCCCAAACCCCTCATCCCTGGCCCCATCTCAGTCTGCACCCCCAGCCCAGACACCATAATCCCTCCTGCACCCCAATCCCCTGCCTCAACCCCCTCCCACACTCCGAATTCCTTGGCCTCACCCCCCAGCCTGGAGCCCCCTCCTGCACCCCAAGCCCCGCAGCCACAGCCCTCACCCCCTCTTGCACCCCAACTCCATGACCCAGCCTGAAGCCCCCTCCCATATCCTGAACCCACTCCTGAGCCTGCACCCCCAGTTAGAGCCCTCACCCTCTCCCGCACTCCAACCCCCTACTCCAGCCTAGTGAAAGGGAGGGAGGGAGAGAACAAGTCACCGAGGGAGGGGGAATGTAGTGAGTGGGGGGACGGAGTCTCATAAGGGGTGGGGTGGGGCCTGGGGGCAGGGGTGGGGCTAAGGTATTTGGTTTTGTGCGGTTAGAAAATTGGCAACCGTAGCTGGCAAAGGGCAGTCACTCCCTGGGAGGAGGGCTTGAGGCTGGTACACCCAGAGCAAGGAGGGAAACCAGGAGTTGTAGGAAGCAGTCCAGGGAAGGAGCAGTGTGTACTGGGAGAGGAAAGCCCAGAACTGCTGGGTAGAGGGTTCCTGGATTGGAACCCAGAATAGAGGGCAGGCCTGGGTTCCCTACCCACCACTGGGGAAATGGCACTGGTGGGGCAGCGAACTGAAAGAGTGCCAGGGTCACTGGGAGTGACAGAGACTTTGAAGGCCTATACCCTGAAGTGGAGAACGCTGAGTGACCTGGACAGAGGGCTGACTCATGAAGAGGATACTGTGGTTCCTGAAGCAAGATAGGGATTGCAGACCAGATAGAAAGATGGAGTGACAGTGTACAACCATGGCAAGGGGTGTTGACCTTGTGAGCTAATCCCCAGAGCAGCTAGGAAGCGACACCGGACAAGCAGTGAATGGTGCACTCTGTGACACTGCTATTGGATGGATGCTACAGAATCTAAGTTTTAATTTAAATAAAAACAAGAGTGCCTAGCTCTCATGGTTATTCAAGAAACCCTTGAAAAAATGAAGATGTAAATAAATGCAGAGTTGTCTTTCTCAATACGTGGACAGCCTGTAACAATAGTTCTGGGAGGTGAGACCTGCCCAATTCATGAAAATGGAACTTTTATGTCTGAAACATAAAGGTGAAAATTTCAATGTCAACATTAACTATTTCACTGCTGAGACAAGGTGGGTGAGGTAATATCTTTTTATTGGACCAACTTCTGTTGGTGAGAGAGACAAGCTGTCAAGCTACACAGAGCTCTTCTTCAGGTCTGGGAAAGATACTCAGTATCAGAGCTAAGAACAAGACAGAGCAGATTGTTTAGCATAAGTAGTTAAAACATATTCTAAGGCATAGTCATAGCACAAAAAGTGGGGGTAGTGCGGCGGCAGGCAAACTTTTTGGCCTGAGGGCCGCATCGGGTTTCGGAAACTGTATGGAGGGTGGGTTAGGGGAGAGGTGATCCCAGCAATTACAGGCCTGTAAGCCTGACTTCAGTACCAGGCAAATTGGTTGAAACTATAATAAAGAACAATATTGTCAGACATGAACATAATTTGTTGAGGAAGAGTCAACAAGGTTTTAGTAAAGGGAAATCATGCCTCACCAATCTACTAGAATTCTTTGGGGGTGGGGTCAACAAACATGTGGAACAAGGAGATCCAGTGGATATAGTGTACTTAGATTTTCAGAAAGCCTTTGACAAGGTCCCTCACCAAAGATTCTTATGCAAAGTAAGTTGCCACAGGATAAGAGGGAAGGTGCTCTCATGGACTGGTAACTGGTTAAAAGATAGGAAACAAAGGGTAGGTGTAAATGGTCAGTTTTCAGAATGGAGAGAGGTAAATAGTGGGGGTCCCCCAGGGGTCTGTTCTGGGACCAGTCCTATTCAACATATTCATAAATGATCTGGAAAAAGGGGTAAACAGTGAGGTGGCAAAATTTTCAGATGATATAAAATTACTAAAAATAGTTAAGACCCAGGCAGATTGCAAAGAGCTACAAAAGGATCTCTCAAAACTGGGTGACTGGGCAACAAAATGACAGATGAAATTCAATGTTGATAAATGCAAAGTAATGCACATTAGAAAGCATAATCCCAACTATACATATAAAATGATGGGGTCTAAATTAGCTGTTACCAATCAAGAAAGAGATCTTGGAGTCATTGTGGATAGTTCTCTGAAAACATCCACTCAATGTGCAGCGGCAGTCAAAAAAGTGAACAGAATGCTGGGAATAATTAAGAAAGGGATAGATAATAGGACATAAACTATCATGTTGCCTCTATATAAATCCATGGTACATCCACATCTTGAATATTGAGTGCAGATTTGGTTGCCGCATCTCAAAAAAGATATCTTGGAATTGGAAAGGGTTCAGAAAAGGGCAACAAAAATGATTAAGGGTATGGAATGACTTCTGGATGAGGAGAGATTAATAAGACTGGGACTTTTCAGTTTGGAAAAGAGATGGCTAAGGGGAGATATGATTGAGGTCTATAAAATCATGACTGGTTTAGAGAAAGTAGATAAGGAAGTGTTTACTACTTCTCATAAAACAAAAACTAGGGGTCACCAAATGAAATTAATAGGCAGCAGGTTTAAAACAAATAAAAGGAAGTATTTCTTCACACAATGCACAGTCAACCTGTGGAACTTCTTGCCAGAAGCTGTTGTGAAGGCCAAGACCATAACAATGTTCAAAAAAGAACTAGATAAATTAATGGAGGATAGGTCCATCAATGGCTATTAGCCAGGATGGCAGGAATGGTGTCTCTAGCCTCTGTTTGCCAGAAGCTGGGAATGAGCAACAGGGAATGGGTCACTTGATGATTACCTGTTCTGTTCATTCCCTCTGGGTCACCTGGCACTGGCCACTGTCGGTAGACAGGATACTGTGCTAGATGGACCTTTGGTCTGACCCAGTAGGGCCATTCTTATGTTCTTATTGGTAGGTTGGAGTTAAGGTTTTTTTGTCACAGTGTGATTTTTCAGGTCTTTGATGTGAGCATCATATAAATGGAAATGAGTGCATTAGAGAAGGTGCTGGTGAGTACAGCTGGCTAAATGTAGTGAGGGCAGTGGGACACGCCTCGGAAAATGGTACTGTATTAGGTTTAGAAACGTCCCACCTTGCACCAACTTCATTCCATCCTATTTGCACGAGATCCCAAACCTGAACCATATTCTATGTCTGTGTACAGTACCTCTTCATTAGGAATTCCATCTCCATCTGCATCCTCATCACAGGCATCTCCGAGTCCATCACCATCTGCATCTTCTTGTCCTGAGTTTGGAACAAATCTGCAGTTGTCCTAAGCAAAAAATAAACCCAAGAAATATGACCAGCATTCCACAACATTACTTGAAATCTCTCTCCTAGGGGCTGACTGACTTTCTTTACTATTAACCTGAAAAGTTTCTTAATGAAATACATTTTAAACAAAATAAACATAAAAACTTGCAAAAGTGTTTACACTTTGTAGTGTTTCCCCTATTGCCTCTTCATGTCCCCCACTATCACTCCCCTGGGTGATTAAAAAGAAAAAGCCTCCTACCTTTCTGCAGCTATCAGCAGAGCATGGGAGTTTTTCATCAGGATAGCCATCAATATCTATGTCCTTTCCACAGATATAACCATCACCAGCCCAACCAATGCCACACTACAAATGAAAACACTATTATAGAACCACAGACAGACTGAAGATTCCACTTTGCAAACATGTACAGCAATGCTCAAGATGGGACCCTAGGTCAGTTTCAGAATGGATCAATATGCGGTGCAGGAAGCACTAACCTTTATAATGATATATTCAACCATACATTGCTATCTGGTAAGGTAGGCATCGAGATTTAGCTCCAAAATTAGCAGATACATTTTAATTTTGGATTGCCAGCTTCAGACATCTAGGGCCTGATTTTCAGAGGTGCTGAGTACCCCACAACTCCAAATGACTCCAGTGGATGCTCAGATCCTCAGTGCCTCAAGGTGACCATCCAAAATTAGTGGTTGCTTTTGAAAATGTAGGCATTAGTGATCCGAGCTGAAGCAGAGGTCAACAGTCTCCCTGAAAGATGATAAAATGCAAACTCACTGGAAAAAGAGAGCCAAAATATGTAACACATATTCTGAGGGCCAGACTTTCAGAAAGAGAAATCTGAAATCTCTCTGGAATATTTTACACACAATTATTTGCACTGGCAAATTGGGCATTTCTGCATATGAACGTTTAAGTATCTAAATTGCGATCAGTTCTCAAAAATACCTAATTTGTGGATGCAACTGCTGAAACTGCACACTCAAATGTGTGGGTAAAATTGCATGTGGACTCTCCCGACTGTCCTCAGCACCAATATTTAGAAATCTCTTTGAAATAAATATACTTAAAACTGAGATGCACCTAGAGGGCCAGAGAGGGAGGGGACAGTAGAATCAACATCAGGAAAGATGTCTGATCTAGCTTCAGACCCCAGAAGAAAATAGAAATACTTCTAGGTAAATAGATCTGTCCAACCCTTTCATTACAACAGTAGGGGAAAAAAACAACCCTCATAATCCCTTAAATATACCATAGAGAAGAACAATACAGATCTTTATTTAATGCAGTAGGCATCAGTTGTGATGTTTTCATTCTTTTAGACACAGTGGGGGAACTGCTGTTCCTGGTGTATGAATTACTTGATCTTAGTCTTCCTTGTGGCAAAAGAAATGAACTGCACTTGAAATTCTGCCTGTACAAAGACTACACTATTAGGCCCATTGTATTTAAGGTTCCATCTACACTAAAACTTCTGATTGAGTTTGTACCCCTTTAGTGGCACAGTTTGTGCCCACACATTGCATGACTAATAACTACAGCAACCAGCTATGTGTCACCCTTGTCAGAGATCTAATCTGACATGTTCAATCTTCAAGTAATCTGGTCAAGTAATACTTGATCATCTCATTATGTAGACAGGAGCCCATAACCACTCTTAAATACCAGAAAACTTTCTTCACAACTCACTGGACAGCAGAATGTGGCCAGAGATCCACATGATGCTGATGCTTGCTCTGTGTGCATTGCTATTTGGCACACTTTTCTGCTGAGACCGTACAGGATAGCAGCGGCAGACTTCCCAGAATGCAATCATACAAATGCTGCTAGGCAGCATGGTAAATGTAACCACCCAGATTTGGCTACCACCTTGTAGGAGGGGGGGGGGGGGAGTCTGCTATCTGGACACAACTGGACTGTTTGTAACTGGGTCAAATGAGTGTGTCAAACTCTGGTTACAAACACTTTTTACTGATCAAAGTGTACACAGGCCCTAAAACATCCTGCTCATTGCCTCAGTAGGACTGTTTTTTCTAGTTTCTCTGGAGCAGCCTAAAATATATCCTATCATCAACTTACAGTACATGAAATCTCTCCTTGTCTTTCTTCAATACACTGTGCATAGACACTGCATGGGTTCAAGGCTCGATTTCTGCAGCTTTTCTCTGCCTTGCATCCTTTGACCTGGTCTCCAGTGTAACCGGGTTTGCATGGGCCGCAGCGGTAAGAACCCTGTAAAGACAATCAATCATTCGCATGAGTGTGTCTGTGATTTGCCTCACACTGTTTGCTTATGATGTGCAGGCTAAGTTTCATGTTCACTGTGGCATCTTGCTAGCTCCTTTGTGAACAGACATGTTTGACAGCACTTAGTGCTGTCAAACATGTGAGACTGACAGTTGTGGAGGGACCAAAGTCCCCTATTTATCCAGAGAACCAGTAGAGTACTGGCAGCAACCCACACTTCTCTACATTGCCCTGCGAATGTCCCTAAAACCTGCTCAGGATGAGCCATCTTTAAGGTGGGAGAGGATATTACAATCTCCATGCCTGTTCATTCTTTGCTGAGCTCTTGCCTATGCACAGATTACACCAGTTGAACTCAATCAATTTAACCAGTGCAAAGCATGTGTGGACACTATTTTGGTACAAATCAGCCCTGTTTTGGTTTAGCTTCACTTAATTGGGAACAAGTTTAAGCTAAACTGAAACCAGCTGCTCTTAAGCTGAAATAAATGTGTCCACCAAAGTTTGCTCTGGTTTTGCTTAAATCAGTTAAAACTGACTTAAGCTAAACTGGTACAACTTCTGTCTGTTGACAATGCCTAGGATTTGACATAAATTAGATCAAAATAAGCCTTGTTTAAGCTGACATAAGAGTGTCCATGCAGCCTTTTGTATTGGCTTAACTAAATCAGCTTAAAATAGCACTGTAAACTAGATCAGTTTGACTTTCTTACGTGAACAAGCCCAGAGATTCCAAGCAAGGATGTTGCAGTTAGTGCCTTTGCTACTGATGGTGGGTATTGTGATGTGGACAGGTTTACTAATGGGTTATAATCCCACACAGGCATTTCATTTGGTCTTAAGCTCTCTATTCCCCATGCTTAGTTATTTTTGTTTAGATATAATACAGAGGTTATCTCAAGGCGGAACAGATAAAAATCACAGCCTGATGTAAATGATCAGTTTTGAAAACAGTAAACGAAAGGGTACTTACCATGGTGTTTATGCACTGGGAATTTGGAACACATCCTCCATTTTGGCCATTATTATTACATTCATCAATATCCAAGCAGACCTAACACAACAAAATAAGGAGCCTATAATAAAAAACTAGTGAACCTTAGATCCAAGTGTGAAGGGAAATTACCCACTGAGCACCTTCAAAGGCTTTGGAAACATGAACAAGCATGTTCGATATGGCATTCAATCTAAATCAGAAATGGAGGAAGGAGGGTCCAGGGGTTAGGATGCTGGCCTGTGACCCAGGAGACCTGGATTCACATTCCTGCTCCACTACAGACTTCCTCTGCGACTGCGGACAAGTGACTTGGCCTCTCTGTGCCACAGTTCCATCTGTAAGGTGGGGGTAGTGGTACTTCCCTACCACACAGGAGTGTTGTGAGGCTAAATCAATTTTTGTTTGGTTTAATACAACCAATATTTTTAGAGTCAGTTTAATTATAAAGAACTTCTTCCCAGTTAATATAGACCTTGTATCTGCATAATGACTTTTGGCACTGCTTCTGAAGTAGTGCATTTCTTCCTTTTTTTATAGCATAACTCAGCCTCAGAGGAAATCTAATTTGACCCTATAAATAGAGTGGAATTAACTTTCTTTTAAAATTACTTATTTTGTGTTTTATCTGTGCTGGAAAAGCAGACTGTCTCTTAACAATTGCAAACAAAATGGCCATTTATAATAGCATAGAGCAGCGGTTCTCAAACTGTGGGTAGGGAGGGACCCCAAAGTGGGTCACGACCCCATTTTAATGGGGTCACCAGGACTGGCTTAGACTTGCTGGGGCCCAGGACCAAATCCGAAGCTGAGGGATTCAGCGCTGGTCAGCGGGGCTCAGGTTACAGACCCCCTGCCTGGGGCTGGGGCAGTGGGACTCGGGGGTAGGGGGGGATCAGGCTCCGGTCCCCCCCCCCCTCCTGGGGTCATGTAGTAATTTTTGTTGTCAGAAGGGGGCCGCGGTGAAATGAAGTTTGAGAACCCCTGCCATAGAGTCTGTCCTAAACTAATGCCCTGTTAAATAACTTTCTATAGATTGGTGGGATAACAAAACATATTACTATGTACAGTGTGAAAGAACCAATTACTAAATTTTCTCACTTATATGCTCTGTTGCTTTTTTAGTCTGTTTGTGATCCTTCTGAGAAACTCCTATAGAATTTAATGGGGTCTTAAACAGTAGGGTTCTATAGAAATTACACTAAAACCTGTAGGGCTATATTCGTATAGGAATGCGAAGCAGCCATGAACCTGGCAGATTTGGCCAACTGAAGTCTCTCCTAACCTAGGGGATCCCATCTATGGTGTAGCTGCCACTATAGTGATGCTCAGGACTCAGCCCAGAATCTGGTCTATAGAGTTGTATGAAAGATGACAACTTTACTGTAAGTTTTATGAACCATCCTATAGAAATCTACAGAAGGAACACAAATCTCTTTTACAAGATATCATATGGATCTACAGAAGTTTGGCATTTTCTATCAAATCCTACAGGACATTTCCCATTAGCTAAGGCCTTCTCCTGTCTCCCCTCCACCCCACATTAACCTGTTGTTGTTGCTGTTAAAGTCAGGGACAAAATGATGTAGCTGTCTATTCAATAACACTACACTCTGCTGAGCTGCCCAAAACACTTGTAATTTTATTGAATGAAAAATAATTAGAATGTTTAATAGTTTTGTTTTAAACTGTATTTGGAAAGCAAAAGTGATATCAAACCATCCTCACACACCGGAGATGGCGGTGTGTCTGGCTGCCACTCACCTGCTTATTGTTCTTGGCAGCATTGATCCCTACCCCCTGAACTGTCTGTCCTGTGTATCCTGGAGGGCAAGCCTCACATCTGAAGCCTGGAACAATGTTCACGCAGCCTACCCCAGGGAAGCATGGGCTATAGCGGCACTAAAAAGACAAATGAATCATTGAACCTGCATCAGTGAGTCGATAACATTCTGTTGATCTCAGATTCCAAAATGTACCCTTTTTTAAGCAGCACTTAAATAATATTGAATTGTATAGTTGTCCTAGAAGTCTCAAACCATGAGCTCAACTCTCCTCTCAGTTTTATGGGTTCAACTCCCTCTGAAGTCTCACCTAGTACCACTTGAATGGACATGACTGAAAAAAGTAGAACCCTGTATTGTAATTAATGCCCTGTAATTGTGGCAGTCATGAGATCACTGGGGAATGACTATCCACCTGTATTCAATGCACATATAAATAGCAGCATTTTGCTGTTGTTTGTATTTGATAAAATACGGGGGATGGGGGGAAGGTAACCTGAAAATGAATTAGTTAAAATGGCATATGCCCTGTTACAGTCCTGCCCCTGTCTAGTATTTGTCAAATACCAACACCATTTGTTAATTGGCAGACAAATCCTGAATATGTTCATTTTTCATCTCCCTAGATATGATTCAAACAGAAGATTAAACAAGTAATAGGAAATATAAAATATTTTTAAAGATGCCTGGTCTTTCCACCATTATCTGGTGTCGTCCCACAGGGGTCTGTCCTGGGTCTGGTACTATTCAAGATTGTCACTGATGACTTAGATAATGGAGTGACATTGTAAGAAATGGGAGGTAATTGTTTCGCTCTACCTGGTACTGGTGAGGCCTCAGCTGCAGTAGTGCACTACAGTTCTAGGCACCACCTTTAGAAAAGTTGTGGACAAACTGGAGGGAGACCAGAGGAGAACAATGAAAGGTTAGAAAACTGAGTTATGAGGAAAGGTTAAAGAAACTAGGCATGTTTAGTCCTTACAAAAAGAAGACTCAAAGGGACAGTCTTCAAATATGTTAAGAGCTGTTATAACGAGGACAGTGATCAATTGTTCTCCAGGTCCACTGAAGGTAGGACAAGAAGTGTAATGGGTTTAATCTGAAGCAAGGGAGATTTATCTTAGATGGTAGGACAAACTTTATAACTATAAGGATAGTTAAGCACTGGGATAGGTTACCAAGGGAGGTGGTAGAATCCCCATTACAGGAAGTTTTAAAGAACAGGTCGGACAAACCCTTGTCAGGGATGGTCTACGTTTACTTGGTCCTGCCTTAGCATGGCAGAAGGTACTAGATGAGCTCTCAAGGTCCCTTCCAACCCTACATTTCTGCGATTCTATGATTAACTCAGCTTGGGCATAAAGCAAAAATACCCATAAAATGATGACAAAACAAACCAGGATAACATACACAAAATACATACAGTTCAGTGTATGTCCCTCAACATATAATCATATAAAAAATTTAATACCATTGTAACAGACTACTAAACACAAAATTGGGAGAAATCATGCTTTGGAGCCTAATAGCATAAAAGATTTAATAAAAGCATAATCCACAATGTGAACTTAAATGTAACACAGACATAGGGTGACCAGATAGCAAGTGTGAAAAATTGGGATGGGGTGGGGGGTAATAGGTGCCTATATAAGACAACACCATGAATATAGGGATCGTCCCTATAAAATCGGGACATCTGGTCACCCTAGACAGACATCGTGCTCATTAGGCCCAATGTAGCTCTTGATTTGAAAAAGTAGATTATTTTTTTAGCCAGTAGAGGGAGCTCAAACAATGTCATTATTAACAGAAGAGACGTATGCAGTTCAACATACATATTAAGATAATGTTTTAAGGTTGTGAGGCACATCCCCCCCAAACAAATCAGCAATGCTTCCTCCTGGGTTGGTGTTAAGAGGCCTTACTAGAGAGATGTTAACTGTCTCAAGGCTCAGACAGGGATGAGGATGGCTCCTAGTTGGAATTCTAGATTCCTTTTTAACAGTTATTGAATACAAAACTCCTATTTAAATGCCCTGGTTTCATGACTTGCAGAAACAGTTAACATCATATTGGATCTCCCTCTGTAAAGTGTTCTTCCTGGACAATTGGACAGTTTGGGGGTGGATAAGGCCACAGAGATCCTTCCACTGGTTCAAATGCACCCCACATTTAGCCTAGTGTGACAACCTGTCCCTAACTGGGTGGGACAGTCCCATAATGTACATTTCAAGTCCCAGACTCATTCAGCCTGGTTCTGGAACAGCATTTGTCCCAGATTCCCTGCAGCACCGCTCTGCACCTGCCCAAGCCTCAAGGGCAGTGCCAAATTCTTCCCTGCCCCCTCTGTTGTCCTACCCCTGTTCCTTCTCTTATTCTGAGGCCCCACCCCCTCGTCAGACCAGAAGCCAGAGCCAGGCATTAGTAAGAGCTGTCCAGGGAGCCCGGGCTGCTGTGGGGAACCCCAGAGTCCCAGACCCTCCACCTACCCAGGGTGGAGCACCCTGAGGGGGTAGGGACATGGGCCGAGGGCTTTTCTTGGGCACCACAGCCCCTCGCCCAGGGCTGGTAGAGCAGAGGTCCCCAAACTGTGGGGTGTGTGGAGGAATGTTTGGGGGGCATGGCAGGGCCCAGGCCAGCTGCCATGGGGGACAGGAAGAGATCACCACCCAGCCCCGGTTGGCCCCTAGCTGTGCTCTGGCCCTGCTCCCAGCTGTAGCCCCACTTCCAGCCCTGGCGGGGTGGGTGCAGACAGGGATGGGAGGAGCACAACCATGAAAAATTTGGGGACCGCTGAGGTAGAGGTCCAGGGCTCCCCACAGTAGCCTGGGCTATCTGGGCGGTTCTTACCAATGCCCAGTTCCAGCTTCTGGCCTGACCAGAGGGCGGGGCCTTGGGGAAGAGGAGGAGCAGGGGGCAGGGCTCCTGTATGTGTCCCTTTTTTGCATTTTGAAAAGGTGGTCAACCTAATGTAGCTCAATGAAAGTTATCATTTGATGGCCTATGTGAGATGAGTTGTAGGCATTATTCCAGTTTTTAACAGACGTGCTCTTGTAAAGAAAAAGCCCCACATTGCTTGGCAATTTATTGGCACTATCAGCATAAAGGCGAAGGTCTGAATGGACATGGCTTGTGTCTGTTCTATATCTTTTTGGCAAACATTTTACCACTGTTTCTGACATTAACTCAGCTCCACCATGGTAAGGGCACTCGTGCCTGTGTTTTTAACACTGTGTGATCTGACCATGATCAAAGAAAGCCTGAACCACTCGGTGTTGAACACACTGGTGACCAGTCTGCATTAGTCCTCCCACAACCTCTACCATTGGTGGAGCTGCTCCAGTGGTAGTAACAGGAACTTTTTTGCTTAAAATCACCAGGGCAGGGAAAGCTCTGGAGACTGAAGTGCCCTTGCACACCTACTATAGGTAAGGACAAGGTCCATCCAGGTGTGGGCTGAGTCAGAGTAGCAAGGTAGTGTGAGGAAGCTGATTGTACTATGCCTATTGGACCAGATTTACAAACGCAGGCCTCCATTTTTGCGCACGACATAACAGTAGGCATAATTCATGTCATGTCATGTGATGTTTGGGCACCTGACTACCCACAAACAAGGTAACTGCAACATACATTCAATTTCTTCAACTTAGTTTTCCCTCTAAGATTTTTTTCATAAACGGATACAAATAGACTCATGCACCTTCTCTCTCCAACTTGCACACACAACATCAGCCATCAATCAAAACAACTATCAAATACTCAAGCTATTTCTCCTGCTGGCTGGGGAGGAAGAAAGAGAGATTATTTCTATTTTTAATTACTTGGGAGGTGCTTAGACGCTACAATGTAAATCTGTAGATTAAACACCTAAGCCTATGTCTACACTGCAGTTGGGAGGGGAGATTCCCAGTGCAGGTATACAGACAGACTCGCACTAAAAATAGCAACATGAGCATTGCTGCATGGGGGGCGGATTAGGCTAGCCTCCCAAGTCCAAGCCCACTCAACGTCCGGGCTCAGGCAGCTAGCCCAAGCGACCACCAGTGCCCCAACAGCCACACTGGTATTATTAGCGTGCTAGCTCAAGCAGAGCTCGCAGAGTCTGTCCACCTGTGCTGGGAATCACAGTTGTAGCTCCCCAAGGATATGTCTACACTGCAGACTCTGACTCAGTTTGAGCCCAAGCCCCATTCTGTCTGCACACAAACCAGTCTGATTTGGTCAGCAAATACTCAGAACCCAAGTCCACGGACACTGCTAGTGGGGTGGGTGAGAGCCCAAGTCTCACTGTCACTCAGGTCCAAACGCTGCCATTTTGCAGTGTGGACGCAGCTCAGACTGCAGATTTGAGTCAGTAGGTCTGTGTAGTGCAGTATGGCTGCATTAGTAATGGCTGAGAGACCCAGGGCCAGCATTTGTAAGCCCAGGTTTACCATGCAATGTGGATGCTCAAGTGTGGTCTTGGAAACACCAAGTCCACAAGCCCGGGTCCCACAGAGGGTTCACAATGCAGTGTAGAAATACCTTCTAAGTGACTAGACAGTCTGCAAATAACTGCAGACATAAATCTGCAGGTATAAAAACAGAAGCCTGTTAAATAGTGCCTGAAAATTAAATGTTTGTGCCTTTTTTATGCTGCTTTATGATGTACAAAGAAGGTGTAAAATTTTATTTCCCCCCCTTCAAAATACCAGGAATATTGAGTGCTTTTTTTATTGAGTGGCTTTTTGAAAATGTGGGCTGGGAGCTTTTTCAGCCCTCAGTTGAAAGGGAGTGGGAGTGCTGAATCCTTAACAAAGGAAGCTTCCCTCCCACCAAACTGTTTTGAGTTAAGTAAGTGCTGCAGCCAACCAAAATACAAAGAACCTGATTCTCTGCTCCATTACACCATGGCTTTTCCCCACAATAATCAGTATAAAGCAGTGGAAAATCAGGACCAAGGAAGTGTGGGTGGTGGATGGTTTTTTTTTTTTTTTTTTTTTTTGAAACACTTCTGAATAATTCTTATTTCCTCTTTCGATTAATCAGGCTTCATTTCCTTGGTTTTTCAGATGTCATTAATCTGCTAATTCTCAAGTCTCCAAGGGTGAACAAAACCTGAATTTCTAATGTAGAACCACTCTCCCTCCCACAAAAATTTAAAAATAAACCTTTTAGGTTTTCTTTATACATCATAAAGAAGCGAGAAAGGGCACTATCCCAACGTTTATTCCTTTGCAATTGACCTTTGACCATGATCAAAGAAAGCCTGAACCACTCGGTGTTGAACACACTGGTGACCAGTCTGCATTAGTCCTCCCACAACCTCTACCATTGGTGGAGCTGCTCCAGTGGTAGTAACAGGAACTTTTTTGAATTGAATTGAAAATCTGGCCAATTTTGTGAATAAACTGACTTCAGTCTCCAAGGCCGTTAAACTTTTTATGAGCACTGAAATTCAGAGAAATAAAATCCAAATCAACAGGAAGTGCTTCTGTAGTTCTGCCCCATAACTGATGATATTTAATCTTTTTGTGGAATCCCAATAACCACGTCAATAGCTCTGCCCTTTCGATGTAACATTCAGAGAGGAGTAAAATGAAAATACGTACTGCAGATACTTGAAAAATAAATGCAGTGGTCTTGATTCACCACAGTATAACTCCATATTTTCACCCATGTAACTCCACTGACAACAATGGAGTCATGGCAACATACCTCTGGTCTAATGGAGTGGAGAACTGGGCCCAGGATGTATTACTGTTCACTGTGCAGCCAGTTAGTGAATGCTGCAGAAAGCAAGAGTCAGGGCCCATTTATGTGAGAAATGAGTTGGGATTTTTTCTTTTTACAAGTCAATATTTTACCTCATCGATATCTGAGCATGTAACTCCATTTCCTGTGAACCCTTCGGGACAGGGCCCACACTGAAATCCATCTGCTGTCTCTATGCACCTGACACCCCTGAAACAGGAGTTGGCTTCACATTTGGGTTTAGGAGGCACTGGGGGTGCAGTTGGAAAGTTTGTAGCTCCCAAACCTTTGAGTAGAAAGAACAGCAGTTTTAGTGAATCAAGGAAATATCCATCATGCATTTCCATTGGCAAGAGTTCTAAGGAGATACCTAATCCACTGCCGAGCAGTGGGATTATGTTTCTGCATCATAAATATCCTTTATGTTGGCTGGGCTGGGGCTGCGACAGTAGCAACTTCTTGGATTGTGACTGAGGAGACTTTTTTGTTTAGGAACTGATCAAGAACCTGCAGAATAGTGGAGGTTAAGGCTATATTGCATATGTCACAGGGATGTGGATGTTTTTCTGCTTAGATAGTCCCAGAGCAGATGTATAACTTCTGATGCTGGCCAGAGGAAAGCAATAAATGCAGGTTAGAGTGACCCAACAAGGACAAATGGGGAACAAGTCCCAGAGGGATTATAGGTTGATGGTACTATTGGAAAGACAAGGTGAGCCATTACTCTGGCTAAATCAGCAATGCTGCCCTCAGCGTAAAAAACAGAGCTATTATTTCACCTCAGAGAGATCAGAATTTACAAGGAGTGAAAAAAGGGGAGGGAGGAGGCAGCAAGTGGCAGAATATTGAATATGTGACAGAGTATTCACAACATTGTTTCATGTATTGAAAGACTGACCAGAGGGGGAAAGGAAAAATCTGGGAGAAGAAGACAGGTGCCAAAATGGTACCAATGCATGTAATTTATCCCTTCAGCTGATTAACACAGTGCAGGCTTTCAAGAAACTTCCTGTGGCTCTAGTCTTTGTCTCACATGTGTGAAAACTAAGTTAGTTGAAACTCAATCAAGGCGAGATTCAGTGGAGGGATGATAATTTGGGAAAAGCTATTGGAAGATCTGGTAACAATTATGCCTACTCCTCTGAATAAGGGTGTGTCCTCTGCTGGTAAAAGAGTTGGCATTTAGGGGATCTGTTGGATTCCCAGCTATGTTAGAGGATTCTTCAGAAAGGCTTTTATAATCCTCTCTGTTTGGCCAGGAGATTGACCATTTCTTTTGAATGCAGACCTTGCTACTGTATCTACGCCTGTGTCACCTCAGGATTCGACTACTTCAATGCAAGGTTCGTATAGATTCCCTAAATCAGCCTGGCAATGTGAGCTGGTGCCGAATGTGGCTGTTTGCTTGTTCATCTGTTCTGCTAAGGCTCTTAGACTGCTTAATATGCATGTTGTTATCTCCCACGGACTATGTGGCACCGGTGATCCATGATCTGCATTCAGGTAGAATCTGAGGTGTTGAGGTGCACATAGTAGGTTTTAGAAAGATAAGGTGGGTGAGGTAATATCTTTACCTCACCCACTTTGTCTCTCTAATATCCTGGGACCAACATGGCTACAACAATACTACATACATAGTGGGTTTTGACCTTCCTACTGGGGATTCCTTCCATCTCTCCCTGCACAAAATACTGCCAGAACGGTGGTCACCAGAGGTGCTGGAGCACCATCACTTGAAAAGAGAGGGAACTGCTATCAGGATAATCTCTTTAATGGGCTCTCCACTAGAACTGAACTGACTCTTGGTCTGAAATAGCCTGAATGCAATTACCTCCCTGGCATGCTAAAAGGCTAAGCTCCTGGGGTAGGACATGATGAGGATTGCTTGTTTTGGATGAGATAGAGTATTGTTTGGTTTTGACTGGTTACTTTCTGGTTTGGGGGGGGAGCAGAAGCTTAAGGCTTTACCCCAATAGGAATCTATTTTTAACTTAAGTCAAAGATGCTTAGAGCCCAGAAGAATAGGATTATTTTTCAATGCTTCCTATAAATCAAAGAGTGGCAATCCAGTGAGAATGGTTTTTAAATAATTGCAAATCTTATGTGGTCCTCTCTTAATTTTATAGGAAATACAGGAATACTTACCACATGCCTGGCATTCTGCTATAGTATTTCTCAAGAAAGTTGTTTCCTTGATCTTTAGGGTATAGAAAATATGTATTAGTTGGGTGATGCTAATTTGTGCCTGGCTGCCCATAGCACCATTATATCTTGTCTAGATGTTAATAAAATCATTGAACATTCACAAAGTGCCTTACAATGACAGGGTCTGATTTTGCAAATGCTTACTCCCAAGCATGGTGCTTATTAGCATGAGTAGTCCTAGCATCTTCAATGGAGAATTACTCTATATAGATTGTACATTGACTTCCATAGGGATACTCATGGTGGTGAGATTTATGGCCACGATTCAGTCCATCCCTATTCAGCAAAGCACTTAGTAGGAGCTTAACTTTAGGCATGTGTTTAGATCCCATTGACTCAAATGGGACTTCAGCATGTGCTTGAGCACTTTGCTGAATAGAGGCTTACTTAAGCATATGCCTAAATGCTTTGCTGAACTGGGGCCTAAGTGCCGTAGAAAGTGTTTGCAGAAATAAGTCCATAGTTAGTAAAGGATGTTTAGCAAATCAGTAAAACACTAGCGACTTCACACCAATGAGGCCAATAGTGCAATTAATTTAGTTTCCTTTACATGTGGAAGACTACTTTTATCTAGCTAGCCAATGGACTAGAATAGTAGTTGCAGCTCTTTTCCACTCTGAATGCAGGGGTTTCTGGGGACTGGATCTATATAAGTGAGCCATCTCCTGCCCCACCTCCAGTGGCCCCTCCACAATATGCTGAAGGTGTAGGTCCCCTACAAGGTCATTTCACTCCCACTGTGCAGACAGAAAGCTTTGTACAGGAGCATCACACTTAGGTAAAATCTGCCCTAATGCTGCACAAAGCAGTGCTCTAATCTGGATCTGAGGGATTCGTACTGACAGCCTCATACAGTACCTGCTGCCTGAGAAGGTCTTTCACATCTCCTAGTATTTGGTTCATTTGCATCATTTGACCCATGAATTGCCTATTAAAATCATCTGTAGGGACACAAAAATGAGAAAAGGCATGTACAACGTTAGTAGCTTTTTGTTCATTTGCCAAGATCAGCACTGAAATCTGAAGTGAAATTGTCTTAAAGGATGAGCTAGAGCAGATAATTCATAATATCTTAGCATCAGTAGGGAGGGAATACAAGGGGAAATACAATAGCTTTAATTTTTAGGAAAGCATCTGTGTGAACTCAGTATTCTTCAAAGATACTGGATTCAAAGCACTGAAGATTGAACTCCTTTTTAGCCACACAACAGGAAGAACAAAGGCAGAGGAAACGCAAACTTCTCCACATTGGTGCAACACAGTGGAAGAACTATCTTTAAGAGTTAGAGGACAGTTCTAGCTCCATGCCCATTCAGTGTCTGGATTCTTTGCTGATACTATCAACAAGTACACCAGTTACAATCAGCTGTGTTGCTGGCTCCACTAGGAACCAGACTGAGATGATTAATCTCAGGCAAGGTGACCGTATTTTCAAAATAAAAAGGAGACACTTCTGTGGTGGTGTTCTTTAGGGTCACAAAATAGCCATACAAAAGAAATGTGTGCTGATGCCACTACTGCCCATTTCTGACTCAGCAGCAACACGTTCATATTTTTCAGAGTGGAGGACTTTTTTCCATTTACTGAATGTTCTGAATCAGTTTATCATGATGCACTGGACATGTCAATAATATTCACTGAGAGTCAAAGAACAGATGTGATAGTATCTACACTCATTTGACTTTTCTTTCCACCCTGAACACTGTTCATCACACTGAAAGCTAGTTCCCTGGGACTTTTTGTTCCTGGAAAACATAGATCAAATTCTGCTCAGCAGAGCAGTACAAATTGAATAGATATATTGTTATTATTATCAAAACTTGTATATATATTATAGTCTAAATTAAAATTGAAGACATTTGAGGTGTCCTGAAATAAGTTTGTGGGACGCCAGGATACCATACGAAAAGCCAGGCATCTCGTGGCAAAACCAAGATATGTGGTTACTTTAATTTCAGGGCACCCTAAAGCCATCAAATGGTATCAACAACTAGTCACTACCCATCTGGCCTGGATTTGAACTGATGAAAGGTGAAACACTTAGTATCTCCAAATTAGGGCTTTCTGACCCATCTCGCTGTGTGTCTGTATATAACTCTCACTCGAGTTTACTCAATCAAGCGCCAATTCATTTACTCCTTTGTTAATTGAAATCTAGATATCTGTGTAAGATTCACAAGATATGTATTGATATTTTTGCATTCTAAGCAGGTAGAGTATTTTGAAACTGTTAAATATATAGTGGCTATATGTGAGTTCACATCTACTTTATTTGCTGTAGTATTGGATGCTTATATGGAAATTGGTCTTATTAATGTTTACTAACTTGTTTTGTACTTCAAAGCATTTCTGGTCTGATCCCAGGCATGCTCAGGGGACTTGACCAATTTGACAGATACTGGCTTTTCTTCATTTCAGATTGTTCGCCTCAAAATAATAAAGAAGCTGAGGTAACCTGGAAATGCTGCATCTGTTCAGTCCCAACTTTTATTTTTTTGGGAGACTTAATATCTTGGCCATTTCAAAAATACCTAAGTCTGGAACTTGGCTTGCAAGCTGTCAGGCCAGATGTAGTAACTTTTTTCTTTACAAAGAATTGCTTTAGCCATTATTGATTGAGAGCTACAAAAAATGTAAAATTCTTAAGGTTTCAGAAGTTGCTTTGTTGCCAGCCTCTAAATCAAAAACAGATCAGGTTTGAACACTTTTTTTTATAGACTTTTAAACCTTAAGGTGGACTAATGACTTTTATTGCTGTGAATTATACAGGATGGTTTTGAAATGCCTGGATATCTAAATTTGCATGCACCAAAAATGCTTCCCATAACATTTTTCTTCTACATTTAAAGCCAAATCCTGCCCCTACTCTGCAGTTGCAGTAGGTCCTAAATGTAGGAGAATTATCAAAGCTCCACTTTACAAACCAGGCTTCAGAAGAGCTGTTTACACAGTTGTTTAGCAACCACATGGCACAAGTAGTGTTCCAGGAGGGAGTTGGGGCAAGCCAGAGGTGTGGCCAATATGTATGAAACTAAATGGAAACTAAATAGCCCAGTTCTGTGTCAGCCAACAACCCTTAAGTAAACTAAACCAGCCGGGCTGTTGTTAAATGCCTCACCCTGGTTTTGCCTACTGTAAAAATCTAGGTTTTGCTTTATGTCTTTCTGTCCACAATGACAGGGCCCAAAACTTACACATCCAGCCCCTATCTAGGATCACTATATTCCCATCTCCCATCAGCATTGCTCAAGTCTCCCAGCCACCTAAGGTGGGCCTCGAAAGGATGGCGCTGCCATAGCTGGTGTCTGAGTAAGGAGTCCTAGGGCAGGCTATCAAGACCACTGACAGTTCTTTATCTCCCAGACTCTCCACCACTCCCATGTACAGCCAACTACAATGAGTCTACCCAGGGATGGCTAAGCATTTCCATTCCTGTTTATTCTGGCTAAATGTAGTGCATTCACTTGATACATTATTGTTGTAAAAGATACATAGTGAAACATACAGAATGTGCAATCCAGCTGAGTTAATATTGCTGTTGGAACATTTGCATCTCTTCTTTTCATGATTTTAATTATGAAGACATATTAACATAGTTTCTTTTGCATTTAATATTATAGTAATTCCATTTGAAAGTCAGTATGTGATTGAAATTGGAGGCCAGCACAAAAAGCTCAGCTAGGTCGCATAAAAGGCCACATCTAACTACTAAATAAGAAAGTGTTTCACCCATAAGTTATTGATTAGTGAACACAAATTATAGAGCTATTTCCAAAAGGGAATAATGCAAGGTCTCAGTCTGGAAATCTTGATCACTGAGTTTTGTGTCTTTACAAATGGCAGTGCTGAATTAATTTTCTGATGTATCTGTAAGTGCATGCCAATGTCCGGGAAAGAAGAAGGAACCTTTAGAACTAAACCCCTCAAGACTTGTACATCTAAACAAAAATATAAAGTATCATGGAAATGGAAATCTGCAACAGGGGACATCTGAAGCTAAATGCAAAGCATATCCAGTCATCATTATTAAGGGTACGATTCTGTCATGGATTCCATGACTTTTGGGGACCTCCAGGACTTCTGCAGTGGCAGGGCCAGAGCAGCAGTTAGGCCTAGGGCTGCTGGAGCAGTGGTTGGCAGCCAGTACCCAGGGCTGCCAGAGCAGCGGCTCCAGGGCTGAAGCAGCAGAAGTGGAGGGGCAGTTTGGGGTAGCAGCACGGCTGGAGCAGCTACCGCAGTCATCCCCAGGGCTGCCAGAGCAGCGGCAGTCAGCTAGACCCTGGGGCCATCGGAGCAGCAGCCCCCAATGGTCCCCCTCCAGAAGCACTCCCACTGTTAGTTGTGTCTGTCCCCCTCCCATCTCCCCTGGGGTATTTTTAGTAAAATTTAGGGACAGGGCATGGGCTTCCATGAATTTTTGTTTATTGTTCACAACCTGTCCCTGACTTTTACTAAAAATACCCGTGACAGAATCATAACCTTAATCATTATGAAGCTCTAACACATACAATAGCTGGTCAGGAATTTTTCAATGAACTTTGTTTTCCATCAGAAAATGCTGATTTGTGGAAACAAAATTTTAGAGGAAATGGAATTTCTGTTCAAAATGAGAGCACTTCCATCCCAGAATAGCCAACAGCCTGACGGTTAGGCATTTGCCTAGGGTGTGGGTGATCCAGATTCAAGTCTCTGCTTTGGAGCAGGGACATCTGAGGGGAATGCCTTATTCGAGGTTCGCTCTCTGTTCCACTGCAGGACAAAAACAACTTTTTAAACCTTGAAAACTTTAGTGAAACAAAATTCTTGTTTTCCAGACAGGGTAGTCTTGTGTAAAAATGATGTACCCTGTCTCGCAACTATATTAATTCGATCCTAATTAAAATGATTACGGCTGTGGTTTTGCCAGGAGGTGGCAGGGGAGAGAGGGTTTGTCACAGATTCTGTATTTTTATTTACAAGGACATTTTTAGTCTTAAACTGGCCCTATTGGCTTCACTGTCTTATGTAATGTTAACATCTTGTACGCACAACATTCTTCTCCTCCCTACCCCCAGATACTATGAAAACAGTCACAGTTTGTCACTAAATCACTTTGCTCTGCCCTGTCTACTCCTTCACCTCTTACTGTCCAGGAGAGCAATCACAGCAGCCCTTACCCATTTTGCTTCTCACTACCCCTGACAACTCAATAACCAGGAAACACGTTACATGTAAAAAGAAATCTGTTTAAAAACCCAAAACAATTACATCCTCTGCTTCAAGCATAACCATCTCACCAGCTGGGTGAGAGCCGGAGCTAAAGAGCAGGTGAATTGGCCTGCACCCCTTCAAACAAGAAAAGCTCTTTTCCAGCACCACTGACTTTCCCATAACTTTATCACTTTGTTGCTTTGTTACATGTATCTGTGACTGTGTTCCTCTCCATCCTGGGACATTTTAAAAAAATGTGCATCATGGCCATGATTCTATCTGGTTGCCCTCATTAATTTGAATGGTTTCTTCAGGTTTATAAAATACACTGTAATTAGTTCCTCAGGATATCTTACGGAGGCAGGGTATTTTAACTTATTTACCTGTGTTCTGAGCAGCAGGCTCAATCTGCTGAAGGAAGCAATCTTGCAGACTTGCTACTTGGGAAAGTGACCCTTTCACTACCAGCTTCAGCTCATCCAAAGTGTCCTGGAGCAATCAGAGAAATTCACAGCATTCATCTCGGCACAACGAAGAACCAAGCATACAATCTTAAGAGGCTTTCGCCATTTCAACTGATGTGTGGATAGCTCTAAACCATGTTGGGTGGGCAGGGCTTAATAGCCACGCTACGGTACCTCCTAACTACTTTGGCCATTCCATAAAGTCCTTTTGACAGAAGACACTGCAATGAGCTGGGCACAACCCCACATTTTGGTTTTGCAGATTTTCACACAGGTTTGGGTTTTTTTTTTTTTTTCCTATTTTGAATCACATGATTTCACACAACAAATTTCAACAATAGATATTGCTATAACAACAATACCAAAAAATTATCCTGTGATTTCAATGCAAAGGCATTTTTTGCTTGAAAACAAAATCATGTTCACTCAAAAAAATATGGGTATCTTACTATTTTGTGTGCCATAGAAATGGGCTCCTTTTCAAGTCTGTAATAAAATGAGGAGAAAACACACTGTTTTTGACTAGTTTTCTATTTTATGAATATTTTGCATACAACTAGTTGCAATGATGGAAGATGGTTTTTGTGCTGTGTTCCTGAAAGATACCGCTTTCTTAGGACAGTTGATGTGGAAATCACAGTAAAAAATGTCAGCCCCCCTGCTTGGAATAGCCCAGGCTGAGGTAGATAGCAAAGTTATAATCACATAGCTGGGATTTTGACTCCAGACCATTGCCAGTGTAGTTTTCCTCCTATTCCTTCCATTTCTGAATCAGTCATTACAGAGACTGAAGAGTCAAACTGCATATTTCTTGTACGCATGCACATTGAGCATACATGCCAGCCTATGTATTGTTCCTACAGATTTTCAGTAGGAACCTACTTAGAGCTTTCATTTTTGCAATAGGTAACAATTTACAAATAATCTGACCTTCAAATAATACCTAGACTAAAACATCTTGGTTATGGTAGATTGTAAACTGGGTGAAATCCCGGTCCCTTTGCAATTAATGGCAAAATTTTCACTGACTTCAGTGCAGCCTGGATTTCACTCTATATCTAGAGAAGCCACCCAATTTTCCATTCATTTTACAGATTACTGTAAGACCTTCTCACTGCTAATGCACCTTCTTTCTAATTGCTCCACCTGCTCTTAAGTTTTCATACTTACCTGTGCCTTTTTCGGTAGGGTGCGAATTTCCACCGATTCTGAGCTGTGGTATAGACCTGAAAATGCTTTAGGTAGACCTTGAATGGCATCCACCTGCATGCAGTCCAGATATAACTCTGCTGTGATGGATCCCCGCTGCAGACCACTCAACCTCAAAAGGACTGCATGACGCTTCCCATCAGCCAGCTGGGTGTTGCTGAACATCACAGAGTTTAACTTCCCATCATTCTTCACGTAACGCAGGATGACTAGTAAAAAATACACAACATGACTATAGGATGGCAACACAAAATGTGATGCGTGTCCTGATAATCTGAGTGGCTGGTGATTCGAAGATCACTGTGGATACTTCTCACCTCTCTGGTTTATTTAATCACTTCTGTTTTGACAAATGTATCCCATATGCAAATATAAGCAGGGAATATAAATTTGACATAGAATTGCAGATGGAAGAAAACTCATAGGTGCAGTATTGTTGCCTACAGATCATTCTCCAGTGCTTTGTTCAGGTTCATTTTAAATTACTCAAATGATGTCATCATAAGAGGGCATAATGTAATAAAATACACATTAACAGTGGTACAGCATTTAATTGGCAATCTGCAATTAATAGTATGGCAGAATTATACTCGACATCCTAAAAGTTACTCTGCAGCAGAAATGCATAGCTAGAGTATAAGTTTCAGTAATGAGTATAACATCTCTGCAAAGGATGCTAACAATTGTGCAGTCAAATACACTGTTAATTATTACTTGATTCCATTTCTTTATCTGTCTTTCACCATGATGAACAGAAAATGAATACAAAAAGTAACACAGAAGAGAACGCAAACATAGTACTAAAATCTCTCTTCTTTTAATGCTTCCTGATAAAGAAGAGTTGTCAAACATCTGGTTTACCTGATGTACTCGCCTGGCCCCCAGGATAGACTGCACTTCACACACAGACACTGTTGTTATTAACTAAATTACTATATTGGAAAAAAACTTTTAAAAATTAGTAAAATTGGAAAAGAAAAAACTATCCCCTAAGGAAACTGAATCTACAAGCGAGAATGAAACACCTCCTCGATGCCACCCAGCACTTATCCCCATGGTTACCTGCTAAACCGTCCTCTGTCCACAATCTCTTATGGGGGGGCAACCTAGCTGAGCATATGTGGAGCTCCATAATAGCAACAGGGAGAACACATCTATGGCACGTACAGCTACTTTCCAAGATCCTGTTGATTTAGCTTAAGTAACGTTATTGGAATCTGGCCCTTTTTTGTGATATCACTCGCTCTGGCTAAGAAATCCAGATACCTGCAAACTTAGACTCCTAGGCGTCTCAAGGGGATGGTAACTGTCCAAATTTTGTTTAAAATCAAGGCTAATTACATATATAAACAATAGTAATGTACTTCTGTCCTCTTTTGGAATTTATAAAAGTGTTTGGAAGATTTTTTTTTTTTTAAATAATTGCAGCTTCTTTTTAATAGGGTAAAACAGCTGCTGGAACATCTTTCCTAGCTAGTGTCCAGACTTTGCAACATTTTACTGCTCTCGGGAATGAGAAATCTGTAAGTTACCCAATGAGTCTGTGTGAGTGAGGAAGAAGGTCTGTAGGTAGGATGCAGGGGAAACTACAAAAATGCTCCCTGAATGTAAAGCCACTTGGCACATATTACATATGATATATTTATGATTACAACCCTCTAGAATTGAAGAAACAAGAAACTGGTGTTTAGACTCTTTGGATACTTGTAGACAGTTATCATGACCCCTCTAGTTGTAATTTATTCTAAGGTTTGGGATTTCCACTATTCTTTTTATACTATTAATGACTCTTTGTGTTTCTTATGTGTTTTGAACTTCCTTAGAATTTTCTTTGGACACTACATTGATATCATTTGCTTTGGTCATTTCTTAAATATAAAGAACCAGCTTTTGCTCTGTTTTACCAGTATAAATCCACAGTAATTCCAATGAATCTGATGAAGTCACTTCTGATTTATACCAGTGTGTGGCCCCTTCTATCTTTAGTTTATATATCCTTTCTGGAAATCTCAGCAGTTGCTGTCAATGACTCAATTACTTTCACCATTTTCTATGTACAAAAACAGCCAGACATGAGATTTCCTTAGAATCACTTGGGGTCATCAGTAACTTGACAAAAAGCGACTCTGCTTGCTGGCAAATGCTGAGTTTCACTTGCCAACTCTATGTTGCAGGCATTTACTTATGTGACTGCTACGTGCATGGGGATATATTAAAGCAGGATCCTTGGAACTGGGCCCTGCAGTCAGAATGACTGAACACAGCGGTGAGTCAGTCAGAGAGAAACCAGAGGACAGTGGTGGAGCACACAACTGATTGCTGGCCACCTGCCAGGATAGCTTTAGCACAGCTGAACTGTCTGGCTTGAGAGGAAGATCCAAGGACTCATTATTGGGCCAAAGCCAAAGGCCGGTTGAGGGGGCTGGAACAGTCTGTTGAAGAAGATAAGGGCAAAGTTTTGATGGACTACACTCAAATCACCTGTGAACCTGCAAGTACCCTCCCACCACCAGAATGCTTGACACAGATGACCTGCAGATAATGAAGTGTTCAGTTACTTGCACTGTCTAAAAAACATTCTCTGTCATTCTGGCTCCTGAAAGCCAATACAATGGTCTGAGCTTAGAAAATGTTCAGTGAAACTACAGCTGCAGCATAGTAATAGACGGTGGCTCACAGAGCTGTTAAACTATATCAGTTGTATTTATTTAGATTTTAAAAGAAACATTGATGTAAAAGAGGTAATTCTGTTATGTGAGAACAGTTTTTCTCCAAGTGCCCTTATTAGACAGTGAGCATGAGAAGTCTGCAGGACTATTTTAGCTTTTTGTCTATGAAAAATGCACCAGTTTAACTAGATCAAATTAAAAAAAAAAATGACCTACTTAAACAGGTGCAAATCCCTAATCTAGATACACTTAAAATGGTTCACCTCTTGCTTCTATTAAATTATCTTGCATCAGTAAGACTGATTACACTAATTTGATATAAGCAAGATTTAAACCAGTTACTGTACATTGACATTAGAAGTCTACAGCAGTTTAACTAGATTGAATTAGTTAAACCAGTATACCTTTCTGCTATAGACAAGATCTTAGAGTAGACTTAGCAAATACGGGGGTGGGAGGGAACCCACGTCCAATTATTCTGCTGTAAACCTCACACAGACATTAACGTACTTACAATAGAATCAACAAAAACAAAACCAGAATGTGTGCAAAACATCTGGACCCAGTTTTCAAACATGGTACAGTCACAGATAACTAACTTCTGCTTCGGGTTGCTTAGATCAACACTTAGTGCATCAGTGGAAATATTATGTCCCTATATTATGAAATACAAATGTTTAGATTTTACATCTTGCTTAGGAGTCCATTTGCCATCTGGGCCCACAATGTGCACAACAATAAAGTCTTGAAATAATACTATATTTACCCTCAAAAGGATGCCAAATCATCCCCAGATTCCGTGTAATCATCTAACTAAGATGAGCTGTAGTGAAAAGCCCCACTCCGATGAGCATTCTAACCTACTGCCCACAGCTATTGTACTGCACACTGGATATTTTCAAAGCACTTAACAAATGTTAACTAATTATACAGGTGCATGTCCTAGGCAAACCACACTAAAATAATGGGGGGGAATAGATCGCAATGGACAGCTCTACTGAGGAAGTGCTGTCTCTTTAACTAATCTTAAATCTGAATTTATCATATAATGGTGCTAGAGCCTTGTAGACTGAAGTTCTCTACATATTCAAGAGTCCAAAAGGAAATGAGTAGTGGCAGTGCAAGCTTCTCCACACTGCCCATCAATATACCTCAATCCCGACACAGAGGGATCATCTGTAAAGAGGAGAAGGTAACTCACTCTTCATGTTCACTGCGTGCAATAGAAACATATTAAGAACTGCCAGGGAACAATTTAAACATTGTCTATAAAGCTCAAAAAGTCTGTTCCTTAATTCATACCAAGAAAGATCTGAAGGCATGCAAAAGTTCTTGCAAATTAGACACAAGTGTGACTTATTTTTTTTCAACAAAAAGTGTGTGTGTGTGAGAGAGAGAGAGAGGGCCAGTGCAACCTATTAGGCAACCTAGGCAGTCGCCTAGAACACTAGCATTTGCGGGGCGGCATTTTCTTCGGCGGCGACTGCCGTGGCCGGATCTTCGGCCACCCCAGTCGTCGTCGTCATTTAGGCGGAGGGAGCTGGGGCAGGGGGGGCGCGGGGAGGGCTGCCTGCAGCAAGTAAGGGGGGGGCGCCAGGCAGGGGAACTCCCCGCCCCAGCTCCCCTCTGCTCCGCCTCCTCCCCTGAGCACACCGCCCTGCTCTGCTTCTCTCCCTCCCAGGCTTGCGGCACCAAACAGCTGATTGGCGCCGCAAGCCTGGGAGGCAGGAGAAGTGGAGCAGCGACGGCATGCTTGGGGAGGAGATGGAGCAGAGGTGAACTGGGGTGGGGAGCTGCTGCAGGGGTGGCGCGGCGGGGCGGGGGGGCAGAAGCTGCCGCAGGGCTCGGGGAGGGCGCAAGGTGGAAGTTTTGCCTAGGGCGCGAAACATCCTTGCACCGGCCCTGTTCTTACTCATTGACTTCAGGAGCAGTTTCCTGGAGCTATAGGACAAGACCTTTGGTTTTAAGGGTTTTCTCTATATGCGCCTCTGTATTTTCTAATTAAAAAAATAAAAGTTGTTTTTTTAAGTGAGTGGGAGAATTTTCCTACATCTAACTTAAAATTTCTCAACAAATATATTTCTAACTTTGCTCAAGTCCGTACGGTGCCTTTTAATTAACTGGTTCCAATAAACAGAGAACAAACATTCTCCATCACCTGAAAGATTCTATAAGCGCTAGGAACGTTTGGTTTGCACAGTCAAATCTAAACTTCAGGTCCATAGCGCAAGTACTCTTCTTTCATATGCATGAGGCAGCAAGTGCGTGTGTCTGTCACATTCCTTAGTAATAAGAAGCAGTGATTGTCCCAAGGGGAAAAAGGAAGGAAAACAACTTTACATGTTTCTTTAGGAGCCATTCAGCGCTTGCTTGTAGCAAGCTGGCTAGTAGACCGCAGAGACCCCAGTTGACTTTCTCAGCATGCTTCTCCTAGTAGGCATCAGGGTAGTATCAGTGCTGTGCAAGGAAGCATAAAAAGGGAGGCGAGAATGTTGCCAACACTTATATCTTCCTGAGCAGTAGAATGAGCAGGTGATGAGTAGTGAAATAAACAACAAAAGAATAGCTGCAAATAACGTTTGTAAAGACTATTGCAGACATGTCAATAATTGTAGATCCATAAAATAAGGAGGTTGGGGTCAAATAACTTACCTTTATTCAATCGCCCCACCACTGTAAATTCAAAATACTTGCTATTGTCATCTGAAGAATATAAGCCAAATATGGTGGCTGTACTCTTTGTCTGCAATTTGAATGTTGAGAGCACATATACTTCATTCAATGTAGGATCAGCAAGCGCTTGCTGTAGAAAGTTTACCAGTCTCTGGCTGGGAGATGAAAGAAGATCAAAAACTGTAAAATAAAAGTATTTGGGAAGTTAGTAGGTAAACTATATATCAAATCATAGTACAATAATAACCCAAGAGAACTTCATCTAATATCCCTCAATGATTTCTCTTTGGGGGATAGAAACTATTCTTTGTTGTCATGGGGATATTTGAGCAATTAATCCAAATTCTCTCTGAACTGCAGCTAGAATATATAAAGCAATTTTTCACTCATGACATCAGACTCTTTACGGCCTTTGTTGTCACTTATTTCATTTTAGCAACAGTTGTTAGCAAGCATTATCTATTATTGCTCAAATACTAGCATCCTTTACTCTATTTTTCAATTCAAATTATTAAAATCTTTTAATGCAGATTTCTAAAATTCATCTTTTTAACAGAAATCTCTTAACCCACTACTGTTTTTATAAATTCAGACACTGTCATTCATGCTTCAATCAAGTCCAAGATCTAAAGTCAAAATTTGCATGTAAAAATTTTTCAGTGTACTGTACTGTACAAATATTTTGGTTTCAGTTAATCTAGTCTATATAGGCAGATATCTAATATGATATAAATGATTACTTTCTTTGACTTTCCAGAAGGCTAAAAGAAGACATTTTATGTAAATAAGACCCAGATTCTCTCCATAGTACTGATACCAAATCAAGGCACATCTGAAGGCATAGATTAAGAAACTGAAAGGAGTGACATAATTAAATCTACTTGAATTCTTTTTAACTTTTAAAGAATGCATATAGACCTTTTTCTGATATTCTATGCTTCTAACTATGTGAGACTATCTCTCACTTTCTTTTTTAACACCTATATCAAATCACGCTTTTCTCAATATTTCCAAATCTTTGAATACATTTTTCTAAGACAGAATTGGAACGAAGGCACACTTTTCTGTTGATGAAATATTGTTATTTTACTATGCTTGTTAATTATTACTGCTTTTTGAGTAATAAATATAGATGGGAGGGTAAAAGTTAATTAAATGCCTCCAAACCAAATCACCAATGCTACTAGAAATCTTGCAAATCTCGGATATAAACCAAATATTATTAAAATTGCATATTTCCTATCTCCTTCCTATAAGAACTAATTACAAGGGAACCACTTCAGCAGACTTGTGGTAGTTCTGTTTATTTAGTCACAGTGCTGTACATGCCCTTTTAATAGCTTTAACTTCTATGCCCTTTTAATAGCTCCATTATGTTAGGGCCATATTACCTCACCCTCACTAACAAGACAAAAACTGGCGGAACTCAATGGTGGTGGAAGATTGGATACACAGAAGAAAGGTAACAGCAGCTCTGTGGTATGCTCTGCCTCAGTTTCCCAAAGTTATAATATAAAGTTTGGGCTGAAAAGGTCAGGGACAGGTAGGCCTGCTCTGCCTGGCCTCATTTCCTATAACTCTGTCCCTCAGCTACAACAATTTTGACTCAGTCCGCATTATTTTTCAAAGTGACCACTCTGTATAATGAATTTGACCCATTCCACTGAATGCACCTTTCCCTACACCCAGGGCAGCAGTTGTCTCCAGGGCAGCCAACAGAAGGGACTACATGGGAACACAGCTTCCTCCAGGATCACATGAAAACACCTCAGCTGTACGGAGGCACTGGGATTCCATGGTGCTCCCAAGTTCTATGCAAGTTTCAGGATACCAGATGGGTTAGAGTGCAGAATTGCTCCCCATTGCATTTGGATGTAAATGGAATTCCCCACAGAATGATGAAAGAAGGAGGTTCTCCCCTTATAGGCGGCCTTCATTTCTTATAAACTATTGAAAGTTGCACCAATATTCTACTATTTAATGGCCTGATTCTTATGCACCTCAATCTCCCACTGACTTTACTAGGTGTTTGTGGTACACTACAAAAGAAGGACCAGGCTCTAAATGTACCCAAGATTTATTGTCGAATACCAGAGAAATGAATGTCTGAGAGCCACCTCGCCAAATGCCATTGCTAGCATTAATTTATATCCAAAAATGATATACACAGGGCAACCAAAAAGGATTGAGCCCTCGTTTCTACTGAGATCAATGATATGGTGGAGGAGGGATTGACACCTCTTCACATTTGGCCCATAGGAAGAAGCCACATAGCCCCAATCAAAGACAGAAGGACAACTCTCTACTTCATACAGCAAACTCTTGCAGTTAATAACCACCCAAAATATGCAGCTAAATCTTCTAAGTTATAACATTGGCATAGAATAGAAATCTTCTAGGTCTGTTAAATGCTAAAACAGTTATTGAAAAGGGCATATATTAGTCAAATCCATCCCTGGTGTGAGGCACTCACTTGCTAGCAACAGTTGCTGGCTAGGACAAGTGTTTACCCTCCTACAGGTATGTCTACACACTTGTTCTCTGGATAGTGCCAGCTTTGGGGCCCCAGCAAGCCCATGATCTGTTTGGAAGGAACAAGAAGAAATGTAAAAGAGAATCACACTTTCATTTTAGAAAGAAAAGTAATCTTCTAGCCCCTTTCCTTGGAACGGCAGACTTGAAAACAAACTTATATGAGCAAATTGCTAGAACTGAAAGGAACAAGCAGTAGATCTCAATTCATGCAGCCAAACATGCCCCCAAACACATACTCTTTTGTTCTTTCATTCTTTTTTCTAATGAGTCAGTGAAGTTTTCAGCATATCCCAAGAATCATCTTACTAACTCTTTCCAAATTCCTTAGGATGGACCTGTATAGTGCAGTGTGATAATGTTGGAGAGGGATTAATAACATTTGAAGAGAATGACAAAATATTGTTTTGGAGGCCTCCGCAAAAATGTTAAGACTAACTGTGCATCTGGGAATTCTCAAAGAGAGTATTGTGACGGGTTGGATCACAGAAACCCCCTTGGGAGCTGCCACCAGATGTGCAAAGACTACCCCTGCTCCTGTTTTCCCTGCCAGCTCAGGACTCCAGCACCCTGTCTTGCTGAGCCAGACACTCCCGTTTGGCTCCAGACACAGACCCAGGGTCTGAATCACTTGTCCCAAAGCTGCAAGTTTACCTGAAAACAGCTTACAGTAGTGCGCTTGTCTTTAGCACTCAGATGCCCAACTCCCAATGGGGTTTAAACCCAGATAAATTCGTTTTACCCTGCATAAAGCTTATGCAGGGCAAACTCATAAATTGTTCGCCCTCTATAACACTGATAGAGAGATATGCACAGTTGTTTGCTCCCCCAGGTATTAATACATACTCTGAGTGAATTACTAAATAGAAAGTGATTTTATTAAATACAGACAGTAGGATTTAAGTGGTTTAAAGTAGTAACAGACAGAACAAAGTAAGTCACCAAGCAAAATAAAATAAAATGCGCAAATCTGTGCCTAATCAAACTGAATACAGATAATCTCACCCTCAGAGATGCTTTAGTAAGTTTTTTTCAGACTGGACACCTTCCAGGCCTGGGCACAATTCTTTCCCCTGGTACAGCTCTTGTTGCAGCTCAGGTGATAGCTAGGGGATTCTTCATGATGGCTCCTCTCCCTCTCTGTTCTCTTCCCCCCTTTATATATCTTTTGCATAAGGCGGGAACTCTTTGTCCTCTGGGTTTCCACCCCCCCTCACTGGAAAAGCACCAGGTTAAAGATGGATTCCAGTTCAGGTGACATGATCACGTCACTGAAGACTTTATTACTCACTTGCCAGCACACACATATACAGGAAGACTCACAGGTAAATACAGCCATCTGCAGACAATGGGAGTCATCAAGATTCCAAACCATCATTAATGGTCCACACTTTACACAATTACAATAGGCCTTCAGCGTTACATTTTATATTTCTAGTTTTAGATACAAGAGTGGTACATTTATACAAATCAGATGATCATACTCAGTAGATTATAAGCTTTGTAATGATACCTTACAAGAGACCTTTTGCATGAGGCATATCCCAGTTACGTTACATTCACTTATTACCGTATTTTCTCTAAAACTATCTCAGTTACATTATATTGACTTATTATCAAGTTTTTATAAAACCATATAGACTGCACAACGTCACAAGGATGTGAAGTTCTTAGCGGAGAAAGGAGCTTGGGAGAATGAAGGCAATGAGGGAAGCTATTGAGGGGATCAGGGAGGAGACCAGCAGAAAAGGGCTCCTGTCCAAGGCAGTAGACCAACAAAGTGTGTCAGACAATGTGGACTTGTATGCAATAGATGCATCACCATGATGATTTGAAGGAAAAGCTTTTATCAGTTTTATCGGTGTTACTTTTCAGTTTCATTGTGCTCTTGTTTTTGTATTATGAGAAAGTAAATCAGGAATTTCTATTTTCTCTTTATAAAACCCATAAATGTGTACACCTCAAGTTTATCTCTTATTGTCCCCTGTTTAAACTAAACAGTCCTATTTCTTTTCTGTCCATTTTCATATGTAAGTCTCTCCAGGCCTCTAATAATTTTTGTCACCCATCTTTAAACCCCTTCTATTTCTGTGAGATGCAGTAATCAGAATCAAACATATTATCCCAGATGAAGGCATACCAATGTTTTACATAATGGCATTATAATTTTCAGTACTATTTTATAATTCATATTTCATGCATTCTAATATTTTTGACTACCATTTCCCACTGAAAATAAGTTTTCATTGGGCTGTCTATGGTGACTTTCAGGTCTTTTTCCTGTGTGGTTACAGTTAATTTAGAATCTAGCAATGTGTACAAGAAGTGCAGGTTATTTCTTTCACTACGCATTACCCTTCACATGTCAATTCTGGATTTAATCTGCCATCATGCTTTGTTAGAGCCTTTTTGAAGTTGTTTTTTCTAGTCAGGACTAACCTAAATAAATAAATAAATAAATAAATTTCTGTCCGCTGAAAATGTTCTTACATCACTGTTCACCCCCTTCCCAGATAATTAAGAAAACATATTAAACAACATCGCCCCTAGGATGAAACTCCGGCCCTATTGAAATCAATGGTAAAACTCCCACTGTCTTCAGTGAGGCCAGATTTCACCCCTAATATGGAACCTTGGAGCATTCCATTGTTAACTTTTTGCTATGTCGACAATTAACAATTTATTCCTACTCCTGGTTTTCAGCCTCTATTGTATCAGAGGGGTAGCCGTGTTAGTCTGAATCTGTAAAAAGCAACAGAGGGTCCTGTGGCACCTTTAAGACTAAAAGAAATATTGGGAGCATAAGCTTTTGTGGGTAAGAACCTCTTGCAAGGTCTTGCATCTGAAGAAGTGAGGGTCTTACCCACGAAAGCTTATGCTCCCAATACTTCTGTTAGTCTTAAAGGTGCCACAGGACCCTCTGTTGCTTGTCTCTATTGTCAGCTTCTAAACCATGACCATATTTTGCCTCTTACTTTTGTAGATGCACTCAAAGAAGTCTAGTAGATTTGAGAGGTATGATTTTCCTTTTGCAGAAGCCTTGTTGGTTTGTCCCTGTCATATTGTTTATCCAGATGTTTTCTAATTTTGTTTTTAATAATCTTGTTTTTCTGGGAGAGCACTGTCAAGGACAGTACAGTTTCATTATTATTGTCATTAGCAGAAAGACACGTACTAATATTTTTTTGTAAGTCAAAATCTTCTTGTAAAGTAAATCTAAAAATGTTTTAAATCCCCGATATGCCCTCCAGCCTTGAATGTTGTCTAGCATATTATCAAGATGATGGAGAGGGCTGAAAAGGCACAACGGACCAAATGCCTCCTTAATGTAAACTGGTGCAATTCCCAGAGTTTAACTGCTCACACTCAAGCTAAATTTGATCCAGTAAAAATGCTAATGTTATTGAACATGTAGTATGTTTGCAGCCTAAACATTTACTGAAATAAAATAGAGCACTGACTTCCTGTTCAGCATACTTTTATTATATAAAGCCATGTTTCTTAAATGGTGTGTTCCAACTAACTGGTGGGTTGCAAAGATTCTAGATAGGTTGTGGGCCAAGTTTTGAAGGGAGGCCCTGGTTTGTGGGAGGGAAGAAGAGGCTATCTATGATGAAAGGGTGGCCAGGCCAAACCTGAGTAGCGTTGCAACCTGGCTCGTTGGGCTGCAACCCCCAGAGCAAGGAGCTGAGTCCAGCTCCGTAGAACAGGAGCAGATGCTGTGGGCTAGATGCTGTAAGTGCAGGGTGGGCTAGCTCTCCAATCCCATCACCCCAAGGCCTAAGCCAGGATTAGGGTTGCAGTGGCAGTGCGAAGGGTGCTGCTGCAGGTAGTGAGCAACCCCTCAGCAGGGTGAAAAGGAGGAGGTGGCAGAGGAGAATGACTCTGGCCTATGACTTTGGGCTCTTCCACCCATGAATTTGGATCCTGGGTATGCAAGAAAAGACAAAAGGCAGTTGGTGGGTTACTGTAGCAGGGTGGTTACCCCGCTCCTGCCCTGCAGGGCTTAAAACAGCCCTGGAGGAAGGTTGTGGCTGGGAGCTGCTAAAATGGGCTGATTGGGAAGCAGCTGCAGCTGGACCACACCCCAATCAGGCCTCAGCTGGCCCTATATAAAAAGGCTGTGAGCCAGCAGTCAATCAGTCTCTCTCTGCCTTCAGAGGGAGAAGGGACTGGCTGCAGTGAGCTAGAGACAGAGTACCTGAGTGGAGCAGGGCTGGAGACAGGCTGGGGAGCTCCAGCCTGGAAAGCCCCAGGCTGCAGCCTAGTAGGAGGCCAAGGGGTACTGGGGGTTGCAGAGGGTGGCCAAGGCAGCAGGTCCAAACCCAACCTTGCCTGTGATGAGTGGCCTATACTGTAGTCTGCCCCAGGGAGTGGGGACTAGTTGGTGACTGGCAGTGGCCTTATTCTGAGGTGAGGTAGGGATAGTGGTGGGAGTTCCCCAGGGAGGGGAGACCCTAGTACTGAGGGGTGTACTGTCAGGGGGCAGCACCCCAGATAAAAGGGCACCAGGGACCGGGAGGGACACAGGGGCCGGAGGACAGGCGGACCACTGGCCTGCAGCGGGTGCTCCAACCCTGAAATGAGCTAATTTCCAGAAGTAACCAGCAGGAGGTGCTGCAGGGGTGAGTCTGCTCGTCTACAGTCACTTTAGTAAAACATCAGGGTACCAGTGATAGAAAGTAATAACATCAGAAGTTATTTATTAACATGTGTGTTATACTCCACTGTTAAAGGAACATTCATACCAGGATTTCAAAGTGCTTTCCAGACATTAATTAATCTGCAAAGCACCTTTCTGAGTTAGGTAAGTGTTGTGCTCATTGTAGAGATGGGTAAACTAAGGCCATGCCTACATTACAAACTTTGGTCAACACAAATTACATCAGCGTACAGCTGCTGAAATCTGTATCTCTCTCATATGCATACATGCTTGCGTTGCTGCTGCACATACTCACCAGGAGTGCTTGTGTTGATGCAAAGTGAAGTGCAGGTATACCAGTGTGCCATGTGCTGGCATGATGCCTTTTGGGAAACTTTTGCAATGTGTTGTGGGATAGAAATGCTTGCCCAGGGATCTCTGGAAGCTAGGGGTCAAGTTCCCAGCATGCAACTTTCTCCATTCCATATCACAGAATTTTCAAGACTTATAAAAAAAAAAAAAACCAACCCCCTCTCCCTCCCACACATGGCATTTTTGGTGTCTGCCATTTCTGACAGAAGCATGGAGCCTACAAAGCTCTGCACTGTTCTCATGAATGCTGCAAATACAGGATGCATGATTCTCCCATATTTGCAGACTCGCAGGAAGTACTGCAACAACAGGGGGCATGAGGATTTCTTCAAGGATAGTTTGCTAAGGAACATAGTGAAAAACCATTCAAGGCTGTCGGTGGTGTTCACGGAGCAGCTGCAGATGATTAAGCATCACTTCTGGGCCCAAGAAAAGAGCACCTACTGATGAGATTGCATCATAATGCAAGTTAGGAACAACAAGGAACTTCCAGGTGTGAGAGAGTCCACATTCCTGGATCTGTGTGCCAAGCTCGCCCAGTCCTCCAGTGCAGGTGCACCAGAAAGAGAACTATGGAGGACAGTGACTCTCAGCAATGTGCAGGGCATAGTGGATGGATTTGCAGCACATTAGGGTGACAGACAACGTGCATATCCCTATTTTGACACTAGCCCACCTTGCCATAGTACATCAACAGAAAGGAGTACTTTTTTGTGGTTATGCAAGTATTGATGGATCACTGGGGATACTTCATTGATATCAGCATGGGCTGGTGATGGATTTCACTCACATCTTTAAGAACACAGGACATTCTTTCCCAACCAGCAAATCACCACTGGTGATATTGAAATGTCAGCAGTGATTCTAGGGGACCAGCCCCCCTTTGCTCCCTTGGCTCATGCTGTGCACTGGCCACCCTAACAGCACCAAGAAAAGAGACCACTACGGGCTCAGCAGGTGCAGAATAACAGTTGAATGTGCTTTTGGGAGACTGAAGGGGCGCTGATGGCGCTTACTCACTAGATTGGATCACAGTAAGAAAAATATCCCAATGGTTATAGCTGTCCGTTGTGTTCTGCATAATAACTGTGAAGCAAAGGGGAAAAATACTGTTGCCAGGGTGAAGGGGGAGCAAGCTCTGACTTTGAACAGCCAAACACGAGGGCCATTATAAGACCCAACATGGAGCTATGTGGTTGAAGGAGGCTTTGAAAGAGCACTTTAGTGGTCAGCCAGAGTAGTGTTCTCTGCTGGAGGGTTCTCTGGGCCTGAAGCTTTGGGTGCTGCTAAAAATTGTGTAGTGCTCACTGCACATTTATAAATAGACTGAATCTTTTCCTGAATCTATGAATTATGTGGTGGCTGTACACTTATTAGTACTGTTTGCTTTAAGTACCAGTGTGCATTCTGCAATATTTGTTGTGAACTAAAAAAGATAATTTGGGTCTCCACAAATATAACTTTGAGTAGGAAAAGCAGTGCAAAAAAACACAGGCAATGTAATACAAATGTTTCGTATGAATTAATGGAGCGGAACTTTAAAATTGGAAAGGGAGTGAACTTTTCTGTCCATTTCCGTACACAAATGTAGTCTATTGTGGCTTCACATACAACAACTATTGTTCTCAGAGGTCTGTGTATGTGAAGTGGTGGTTTTCCTTGCTGTCCAGTGGCATGGAGGGGTAGAGGTAAGAATGCAGCCCATGATGCCATGTGGCATATTGGGGTGTGTAGGGATCCAACCATGGATTTCGCCAAAGACTGCACAAGGTGGAGAGTCTGGGATTTCTGGAACTGTAGGTCAACCAGGATCTGCAGCATTTGGATTTGCTGCTTGAGAACACCCATTATGTTCTCGTGCATTTCCCTTTCCTTGTCCTGCTGGGATTCCTGTGCCTTTCTTCTGTACTCCTTCCTTCTCCAGCCTGTCAGTCATATTGGCTCTCCAAGCCCTTTGTTCATGGTCCAATGAAGCACTGACTTGCAGATCTCACTGAACATGTCCTCCCTAGTCCTCTTCTTTTTCCTCATCAAGGTCAGGTGTTCTGCAGGTGTGTAGGGGCACTATATTCCCATAAATACTTTTAATAAGAAATGATTATTGACAATTCAGCTTTAGAGAGCCTCAGCCATGGCTGTTCTGTTGCATGAAGCTATAAAATTTCAGTCCCCATTCCATGGACCCAATATAAGGCAATGATACTGAATATTAGCCCTATTCTTCACAAGTGGTGGTGGGTTTAGATGATCTCTCATTCCTGAGGATCACAAGGACACAGATGCTACTGGAGTCTCAAAGTTGGCCAGGCTTATATGCTGTTACCCTGTTTGCTGAGATGATGCCAGATGAACTCATTGCAGAGTGGTGGAAAAGTGTCCTCCTACAGAGTAAAAAATAAGGCAGCCATCCCTAGACACCTTCTGGAAAGGATTGGAGAGTATCTCCATGAAAGTCTCTCTCAGGAGGACAAAATGGACATATCTGCGTACATAAACTGCTCCACATGCTGCCCCTGCTTAACTCTACATGGGAATATGAGGCAGATGCCAACTCTCTCTGTGCCTCTACTGCTTCTCATACAAGTAAAACAATGAAAAATCAATACCTTTTGTCTTTTATTAACTTATGGATGTCCCAGGTGCCATCTTTAAATTTAAACTCTATAAGGAAAAAATGCATGCGCACACACTTACCCAAATTCCCTTCCCCTCCATCAAGCTCACCCAGCTCGCCTGGCAGAACTGACTAGACTGTGGTGGAGTCTCAGACAGGTCCTGGCTTGCTGCACGGCTGGACACCCCTTCAATGTCTCCACCCACACCCTTCCTCTATACTGTTCACAGCAGGGACCTCTGTCTTGTGCTCCTCACAGTGGTTGGCAGGGTGCTGGTGGGGTCTCCACCAAGTATGGCATGCTGTTCATTGTAAAAGTGGCATGTCTGGAGCAGCACCAGATCTATTGTTGGCTTCCCTGACCTTGTGTTATCCCTGGCAAAGTTCCTTCACTTTCACACAGCACTACTGCTGATCCCTGTGTACCCCTTTGCCTGCATCCCCAGTGCAATCTGCTTGTAGATATCCATGTTTCTAGGGCGGGTCCGTAGCTGTGCTTGCACAGCCTCTTCTTCGCACAGGCCCAGGAGATCCAATACCTGGCAGGAGTGCGTTTAGTGCATGGAGCTGGCATAGTTAACTAAGTGGTTGCACACAACAAGGGTGAGCTGCTCGGTGTGCTTGCCAAGGTAAGCAATCAGGAAAAGGCAATTGGAAAACACGAGGAGTTTTAAAAAGGAGGGTGTCTTCCAGTCTCTGATCTCTCGGGGCAGAGGACTTTAAAATTGTGACCCCAGTAGTCACTGTCGCAGAGAATGGGGAATTGTGGGACAGCTGCTGGAGGACTGTTAGGGTCAACACAGGCCATCCAACGTTTACACTTGCTTTGTGTCAACCTCAGTAGCGACTGTTCAGGGAGGTGGGTTTACTGCATTGCTGGAACAGGGCACTTACATTGGCCAGAGACACATGTAAGCATGGACACGTGAACAAACAGATGGACACAAGGTGACTTATATAGACCTAATTTTATAGTGCAGACCAGTCCTAAGAAACAAAGAAGGTAAGTGACTTCCCGAAGTTCACACAAGGAGTTGGGAACAAAATCCAACTAGGAGTTCTAACTCCTAGTCCCCTGCTGCAGTCACCAAACCTCACTCCACTTCTCGTCAACATCTTATAATATACAAAGGCAGCATCTCTCATAGTGCGGTACACACAATATCAACATTTGGTCTATATACAGGGCTTGGGGGAGAACTTGAAATAATTGTTCTTCTGGCTCTGAGGTAAGAGCTCTACCAACTGAACCAGACTAGACCAGTAAGGAAACGTCATATATATATAAAATGAAATCATCACCATGAAACGGTCACATAGTGCAGTCTAAGGAGGAGAGATACTCCCTGCCCAGATTCTTATATTAGCTGTAGAAGAGACTCTCTAGGACATAGAAGAGGCAATGCACACTTACGCTAAATGTATACGTGGATATTGAAAGCCTATTTAATACAAAATGCTACTTGAGCCTTTGGAAGCTGGCAAATATACTCTGTCTACAAAACAGATTTAAAAAAAAAAATAACACTGAGTAGAAATAAGTCAATACAAGTTAAAGGTTCAGATTTTTAAAGCTGTCCAAAGGAAGATGTGTCTGTATTTTGAAAATCTCAACCATAATTTCCAGAGAGTGCCATCTTTTTGCCTCAAAAGCAAACAGCGAGTACTCTACTTTTACAACGTTTAAAAACAGCCTCTGTCCAGACTTATGGAAGAATTTCCCCTAAAGCACTCACATCTCTCAGTTACAAAGTTAGTGTTCAAATCAAAATGTGCAAACAGGTGGATAAATACAAGTAGAGGTTACTGGGAAATTAAACAACACAGCATCCTGACATTACCAGTACATTATTAGTAATACCAAGTCAAATGAGTCTTTCTGAAATTCTCTAAGGAAGAATTTAACTTTCACTAACTTAAGATTTTGTTTCTACGCCTCCCCCTCGCCCCCCCCCACCGCCCAGTGGTCAACTCAAGTTAGCACCAACTCTTAACATATTAAAGGCACTTGTGCTTTACTGAGCCTTCAATAAATTAAGATGATGTTTGTGCCTGAAACCTTCATTCCTGTTGGGGTACTTTAGAGTAAATCACCATAAAACTAAGCACAAGTAGAAAACTGCGCCTATGCCTAATCCTTAGTTACATTGTCCTCACATAGGTCGTGAGGTTCGGGTGTACTGGGACAGAGGAGAGAAGAACAAAGACCAGAGGAGACTAGAAGATAGGAGATAAAAAGAATAACCCTACAGAATGTCACTAAGAGGTGAGACATGTCACAGATGCCTGTGAAATCACATGCTTTCCTCACATCTGGGTATCTAGATAAACATGATCCTAGACCAATACTGACGTAGACGTAGACAACTCATTGCTCATTTAAAGAAAAAGGAAAGTTTCTTTAAAAGTTCGAGACCCTGGTGCTTATCTATTCAGTTAACCAGCTTAATTCCCACTGTTCTGCTGTGCTACCTTGGCCCCTTTCACGGGTTAAATAATGACCTTAAGGAGATTTATTTGCATTCGATGTAGCTATCTTTGCCTCAGGGAAGAGATCCTGGGGTTTCTATCACTGCCGCCGTATGTTTCCAGTCAAGTCACCTGCTGTCTGGCCTGACAATGCACCTCTGCAGAATAAATAC
Organism: Trachemys scripta elegans; assembly: GCF_013100865.1. NCBI lineage: Eukaryota > Metazoa > Chordata > Testudines > Emydidae > Trachemys > Trachemys scripta. Next base: position 40,708,617 of record NC_048303.1, read on the forward strand.
TCCTCGACCGGAGGCGAGTCAGGTGGGAAAGCGCCTCACCTATTCCTATCACCGCGCGTCGGGCTGCAGAAGGGAAGCTGCTCCTTACCTTGCGGGGCAGACGGGACGCCAGAGCCCGGGCACAACTGCAGGAGAACTTGCAGGAGCAGGACGGTGACTTGGCGCTTGCTCAGCATGTTCAGTGCAGTGGTGGGAGAGCGCAGCCCAGACCCCTGCCGCGCCTTTGGGGAAGAGGTGAAGGATGCCGGGAGCTGGCCCCTAAGCAGCGAGGGGCATGGAGCACGGCTCGGGGCTGGCGGCTCTTGCTCGGAGGCTCTGCTCACTCAAGCTCGGCAGCACAGGCAGGGGCTGTTTAACCCGGGGACCTGCTCCTTGTGCGGGGAAGGAGGGCGGAACTTCGGGAGGCTGCAGTCCATTGGCCGCAGGGTCCTTTCCCCTAGACAGGCAGTGGCAGGAGGAGGAGGGCGAGAGGCAGAGGGTGAAGCCGGTGGCTTGTGCGGGACAAGCAGCGTTAGAGACAGACTGGCATAAAGAACTGCCCCGAGAAACACAGAGATCGGCTCAGGGAGTAGGGGGGTCTCCCCAGCCCTAAAGGAGAAAAGGACTTGGCGGGAGTTCACTTTCCCCTAATCTCTTGTATTTCGAAAAAGAGAGGCCACAGCTTTGGTGGTTCTATTTTAAAATAAGAAATTAGAGTCTGTACACTAGCAAAGACTGAAACCGAGCAACCCACACCTGATACAATTACACAACGTTATTGGAGCTTGCCTTGGCCATCCAGGGATGTCTTCCAACGAATTCACTCCATTTTACACCAAAAATACACGTGTATCAAGAGTGGGACTCGTATGGAAAATTAATTTAACTACTAGTCATTTATATTAGTATCTGTTCCAGTAAACCTAGATCCAACTGAAACCATTAACCAATGTGGCCCTTAGATAAATTATGAAAATCAACAGAAATTAAATACATCCCTAAAGGTGACCTGCAAAAGATTTTTTTTTTTTTTAAATTGAGCATAGAGCACTGTTGGGATTCTTTACTAAGGCACATAAAACATGCCCTTTAAGGATTTCTTTGCTGCTTATTTTTTTACCTGAAGGCTGGTCTATACCCAGAAATTGGACTGATTTAACTAAATTGGAAATGGCTGATGGAAATTGTGTAGGTTGATTTCAGAATGTCTGAGTGGTTGGCATCTGTTTAGCTTAGCCTCTCTTAAACTATTTCCAGTGTCCACAAAAAAGAGTTGCACTGATTTAATTAATTCTGTTTAGAAAGTGGAGTGAATTTTGTTCCTAGAGTGGTCCTAATAAGAAAAATTAGGAATTGTCAAGCCTGGTCTTCCATGGCTTTGCTTAGAGACTAGGGACCATTGGGAAAGCCCAGAGCTTGTTTAATGTGAGCTCTAAAACATACATTGAGGTGGTGAGGTCTTTCACAAAGACTGCCTTTTATTCAATATGGTTATAGATCAGAGAAGTTGAATAAATGCTAAGGAAAACACAAATACCTGGGTTTTAAACCAACTAAAACCCCTCTCTTTCAATTAATTGTCAGTCTCTTAGGCTCTTGTGGTGTCACTATTTCAGTAATTCTCCAGTCACCATAGCGTCTTCCAGCCAGGCCAGGACAGGACATAAACTTCTAATGTAAAAACACCCTGTTCCTCTTGCAACCTCTCTCACAGGATGGCCATGCAGAATTCCCATTCAGGTAGGGTTGTCTCATAAGTAATCTTCGGGCAGTTTTATGCTTGAAATCAAATGGTATTCCCAAGGGAGTATGCCACGGAATAACAACTGTCTGGCTCCTCTCATGCTCCTTGCCAGTAGCACATAGCCCAGAGAGGCACCACTGCCTTCTGTTGGGTTAGGGGGCGGGGGGAGAAGTCTGGGGATCAGAGAAGACAACACAGGCAACACCACTGGGGATTCAAGTCAATGTTATTCTCTACCCCAGGTAGAATGTGGATCATTATTTGTTTGAATATCAGCAGGAAGGAGGAGCTATCTGAAGCGGCCTATATCATACAAAGGGCACAAGAAGGAAGGGACTTGTATTAGTGATCAAAGGGGTGTTGACTAGTATGCAATGGCAGTCATGCATGGAGTGCACAGTTAATGGGCAGTGCAGGGATTAGAACTATAGGGCTGGGGGGTATCACTGTGTGCCTGAACACTGCAAGCCTTCAGGGGTGGGATCGTAGGACTGGCACACCCACTGTTGAGCAAGTGGAAGCCCCACCACTACATATGGAGTGCAGGTGCTGCAGAGGCTAAAATTAGAGACACAAACAGTCCTGCTGCTGCTCTACACTCAGTGGGGTCGGGAGAGGAGAATTCTTTCATCCCCAGACCTCATTCTTTAAAAATATACACTTATGTGCCTAGGCAAACACACCACCAAAGCAAGGAATCTGACAGCTATGTATTAAGGCATCCAGTAACTATAGTAGACACTACAGAGAAAAAAAAGGACAATGTTAAGGTTTGCCATCACTAATCTAAGTTAACTCAAATATTTGCTATACTAGTTGTTTTAGCTTCATTAAGCAATGCATTCATTAGAGTTTGTCAGAATATAGGGAATGTTTTCATGAGACTTTCCTTTTTTGTCTACAGCATTTTAAAATTGTTTTTTTTCCCCTGACCAGCTCTAGTTCTAATTTAGTCACAGAGGTGATTTTTGATGGTGTGCACTGACAGCAGTGGATTTAATTCTAGGAAGATCTCTGCTCCAGTGCCATGAATTTCACAGTATTTGCTTTCTAAGGGCCAAATTCTGTTCCCACATGTGTGCACCAGGAGTTGCATGTGCATATCAGAGAGCAGAATTTGGTTCTAACAAGTATGCTGTGCTACCTAATAAAATGTCAGAGAACAGAGCAAGTTCACAACTTCTATAAAAACGGAAGTCAATCCATGTTTACATGTACTTAGTCAGTGCACATAAAAGGTCCTTGTAGTTTTCCAGGCTTTCATTTCCATGTTCAGTTTTATTACTGAAATATATTACAGACTGAACAGGATTTTATACCTATGCACAGTCTTCTTTAAAAGGATTTTCACAAAGTACTATGTTTATTTGCTGTCTGGATGTGAGTATTTGACCTTTTAACTGTCTCTTCGGATAACAAAACTACTATTGTATTAACTATTATATTTTTACTGTTGTATATTCTCTGAAATTTGAACTCCAGGTTAGCTGAGTGGACCTTAAAATTTTGAACAGGAATCATGAAAAATTACTAAGCACTACATTATCAAAAATTCACATATGTATTAACATGTTCATAAAGAAAATTCTTAAAGGCACATGAGACTGTAATCCTTAATATAGGGTCTGTGAGTGAAGCTCAACTCAACTGTTAAAATATTTTTCTTTCTTAATTTATGTAAATCAACAGAATACTAAGCATACAGAATTTAGAGAAATTGTCAACACTGTTGCTTTTCCTTTTTTTAACCAAAAAAAAAAAAAAAGCCAGTGTCTTGTTCAAATTCCACGTAATGGGGGTGGGGAGTGGGGGGCCCAATTGATTAATTCAACTTTCATAATTTGTTCTTAATATGCAACAAAAGACTCTGTTTTTCATGAAAGGGTGCCTGGGTCTCTATTTTAAAAACTCAGCATGCTTGCAAAACTAAGACACAGGAATGAAACAAAGCTCTAAATCACAGCCTTTTACTTTTATTTTGATAATACAGCCCTAATCCTTCAACCTGTACACAGGTGAAATTCAGATGGGCTTCAAAGAGAGTTTTGCCCATATAGAAATGCAGGCTCAAGCCCTAAACTTTCAAAAAAAGACATATAATCCTTCCCAATGTGCATGCGTAGCTTTCATTAACACTAACAGGAGTTTCAGGCAAGCATCCTAGTGGAAAAAGATCCCAAATAGCCCCTGGATTGCGGAGGGAGGGAGCAAGCTGCCTCCTCTTGATCCCTGCACTGAACTCTGCGGTGGCACAGGGATGAATTTGGCCCTGGGGCAGTGTAGGAAGGGTTGATCCTTCTACACCTGTTTAACAGATGTAGCCCTCCAATGCAGCCAGTTTAGCCTGCACCCAGAGAAGAGCCACAGACTCACCCTCCCTCCACATAGAAACAGTCCCCTTTGTGGCCACTGAACTTGCAGGCAGTGGCCACCTATCCTTGCACACTCCAACACAGGGATACTAGGTGATGGGAGCCATATAAGTGCCTACACAGACAAACAAGGAAGTAGATTATAGCTAGACCCTGGATGGGCAGATTAGGAAGGAAAGATTCCTTGAACCCTTTCCCCCCTCTAGCGCATCTGTTTAGGAGAAACACAATTTGACCCTTAGTGTGGAATTGTGCATTTTACTTAGATTTAATGTGGCTGATCATATAGTGCTCTGAAACACACACAGGGACAACAATTTCCTTTGACTTTCCTATACTCCTGCTAATTCGGGGCAAAAATTCTGCTCTCAGAACTGTATTGGAGATTTCAACTATGCCATTCTGCTCTCTCCATTTATGGAACTCCCATTAATGTCCTGCAGACCTGAGGCAGTGGAGGTCTGATTAGGGTTTTGCTCTTATTTCCTTATTTTTATATTTCTTTATGAACTGGAGATGTTAATAGATTGTTATTTCAATGGAGTTTTCTTCCTGTGTGAGAATGTGATATTTTGCCTCTCCTTGTTGAAGGATGAGAATATTTTACTTGCATACTTAAAATAACAATTGTAATAATAGAATACCACGGAATGGCTTCAGGAATGCTGACGTGTGCTACCAGCCCATTCAATGTCTTTATAGGTCCACAACAAAACATTATAGCGAAGGGGTTACCAGTATCACTATAACTTGACCAATCCTGGTTTAATAAGATCACACTTATGTTTTCAATGGGTGACCAGTTCTGAGTTTTGAATCTCTATAAACAGGAATATCTATTCTGTGGGAAAGTCCAACATTTCAAAATTTCCTTTTTGTCCTAGATTGGAAGGAAATGTTAAAATTTCCTGTGAAATAAAAATCCCACCCCCAATTGTTTTGGAAATATCTAATCAATCTTATCAAAATGCACTTAATATTGAGTTTGTCATTTTGACTATTCTGTATCATATTATATAATAAAAATCAAAAATAAAATGCCTCAACATGAGTGACATGAAGCTTTTAGATAATTTTTTGTTGAATATTTTGATTAAATCAATACATTCCCATGGAACATTTCAATTCTGTGGAATCAGCATTTTTGGATGGGAAAACTATTATATTGGGAAATATTTGACCAGATTTTCCTTTTTTAAATTTATTTATTTATTTATCCATCCATCCAAACTAAGCTGAATCTTTGGGAAGTTTACATACATATTGCTGAGTCATGTCCTAAAACTTCTTATAAGGGCTACAAACACTTCAGAAGGTTTAATATTCCTTGTTTAAAGTAGTAATTTCACCTAGAAGATGCCCTCTACTCCTAAGAAATGAACAACCCTTAAGAGAAATAGCTCTTTGTGACTGTTGATACATGCAGTTTACAACTATCATCACAGTTACCTCACAAAGCTAGGTCATTGTATTTGATTTTAACTATAATGCCATACTGGCATTTCTCTCATTCTGTGCTATGAATTCCCTCCAGCTGCTGCCTTTTTTTATGCCTGTTTTAGGACTACGATCAGGCTCACAGTGGCCAGATAATTCACATTTCACTTCTTCAAGGCATTCTGAGTTTAACACTTTTGGCAGCTCTCCCTTTCCACACAAACAAATACAATGCAATCTCCTCATCACACTTTCCTTTTTCTTCCCTCTCACTCAGTGTGGTTCCCCGCACCTGTTCTCCTCCTCTTATGGAGATATACCTATACCATAGAACTGGAAGGGACCTTGGGTCGGGTCAGGTCCAGTCCCCTGCCTTCACTAACAGGACCAAGTACTGATTTTGCCCTAGATCCCTAAATGGCCCCCTCAAGGATTGAACCCTCAAGGATTGAACTCTCAACCCTGGGTTTAGCAGGCCAATGCGCAAACCACTGAGCTATCCCTCCCCCTCTTGTTAACCTTGGAATAATTAAGAAGATTCAAGTTACAACCCCTTTTCCCCTACCTCTATCGTTGGGATTTTAGTTAGTGACAGAAGATGTAACAAGTAGGGCTAGGCACAAAGCAGACAAAATTTATTAAACAAGGACCCCAACTAAAGAATAACCAGATATAAACAACTCAGCTATTAACGCAACTGTGGGCATAAAGCCCTGAACCTCAGAACCCTTTATACACAATGAGTACAACAGAAATAATATAAGGGTTAACACATCACTATATGTTGTAGGCAGGGAGGACCCATGGTCACCAATGGAGACGACAGACTGGAACGCTGGACGCCGAAGGATACAGGATGCAGGAACACACAAGGATGTTCTCACAAGTAAGCCGTGGTCTTCTCTCCTCAGTTCTTCCGTTCTTGACTTGCTGTCGTGCGTGGAACAATGCGTACACTAAGTTAACTCTTTAGGTGGAATAACTAGTGAGTGTGAGCAATGCAGCACTGACCTGCCTATGGAGAGGTGGTCGGACAAGTCTTAGTAGGGAATCAGGTGGTAACAGCATGGGTACAGGTCTGCCTCTGGGGTGGGCAGCAGGTGAGGAAGCCCTTTATACCCTGCTGTATCTGGGCTGATTATGTGGTCACCTGACTTTACTTTTCCTGCTCTATTAGAAAAGAATGCCAAACCTTCAGACAAGAAGGGGGCTCAAAATGGAAGATAACTATTGTAAAAAAAAGAAGGCCATGTGGGGGCAAAGTGATATAAACAAGGTATAAATAAAAAAACCTCCTTTACACTCTAACCTCTCCACCTGCCCCAATGATTCCATTCCCTCCTGCCTCTTGACCTACATTTTCCCCAGCTCTTGCCTCTGTCCCTGACATTTCTCCTTAAGTCCCTTCCTCTCAAGCATGCTATGGTCTTCCCCCGAGTCAAAACTTCCTGGACCCCACCTGCCTCTCCCACTATTGCCCAATTTTCCTTCCTCTCTTCACCTCCAAATTCATTAAAGGTGCTGTCTACAACAACTGACTTAAGTTCCTCTCCTCCAATTCTATTTTAGTTTTTCAATTTGGCTTCTGCTTTCTCTGTTCCACTGAAACTTCTCTCACCAAAGTACCTAATGACCTCACCATTGATACCTTTCTTCTTGAAATTTTGTCCTCTCTTGGCTTTCACAACTCCATGTGCCCTTTGTCTACATCCTACTTTGCTAATTGAGCCTTCAGTGTATTGTTCAGTGGATCTTCCTCCTCTCCTCCCTCCATGGTTCGAAGGAGGTCCCACCAAGATCAATATTTGCCCCCATCTCTATTCGTTCTACAACCTTTCTAACATGATCTAATCCACTCTCGTATTCTTACCTGATCACTTACAGCTCCTGTCTCCACTCTATCCAACACCACAACTTGTCCTGTCTCTCTGACATCTCATCTCAGATATCTTATCAACTTAAATTTAACATGACCCAAACCGATGTTCTCATCTTCCTTCCTAAATTCATCCAACTGTATCTTCCCTTCCCTGTCACCAGTGACAGCACTACTATCTTTTCAGTCATTTGGGACCAGAACCTGAGTTTAGTCTTTTTGCATTCTCACTATCCCCATACATCCAGGCCCTGACCAAACATGCCACTTATTCCTCCATAACATTTCCCAGATCCTGCTTTCTCTTTTTCCATGAAGCAAAAGAGGCTGTCCAGCTCTTGCATTTATCAATTGCCATATTGATTACTGTAACCTCCTCCTCTCTGGCCTTCCTGTCCCCTACATCTCCCCATCTATACAGGTCAATTCAAAAGACTGATTTTAAGATTACCTTCCCTGGGTCATCATTCTGCCATATCAACCCCAATTGGAACCCCTTCTTTGGCTTCCCATCTCCCCCATATCAAATACAAAGGGCCTTCACAACTCTTCTCCTCTTTACATAGCCCCACTTCTATCCTATGTCATCACCTGCCTTCTGTGCTCCACCAATAATGCCAGCCTTGATTTTCCATTTGTCTACTTCTTCTACCTTTTCACTTTCTTCCATGTTACTTCTCATTGCATGGAAAGCAATCCCTAAACCAGCCATTAACCTGTCCTCCTTCAAATCTCCCCTCAAGACCTACTTGTATCACAATAACTATGGTAAATCACCAATTGATAAGGGCTAGGCCTGTGGGTCATAGGGATTATTGATATCATTAATATTTCTTATTTACATATATTTAAATTTAAATTAACAATATTGGAACTGATCACCTGCCTACCAGGGCCGGCTCCAGGTTTTCTGCCACCCCAAGCATCAAAAAAAAAAAAAAAGCTGCGGCAGCGCGATCGCACCGCTCCACACTTTGGCGACAATTCGGTGGCGGGTCCTTCGCTCCCAGAGGGATTGAGGGACCCACCGCCAAATTGCCACTGAAGACCCGGACGTGCTACCCCTTAGTATTGGCCGCCCCAAGCACCTGCTTCTTTAACTGGTGCCTGGAGCCGGCCCTGCTGCCTACTCTGTGTGACCTCATGTTCCTGTCACTGTTCCCCTTATCCTGTGTTATACCCATTTTCTTTGCATGTTTTCTTACATTAGATTTTCAGAGAAGAGCCTATCTCTTACTATCTATTTGTACAGCACCTAGCACAATAGGGGCCCAATTCTGATTGGTACCTCAACACTACTGTAAGACACGTTATCAATAGTAATAATTTCTAGGGTAAAAGGAGAATTCAGTTACCATGCCCACTTTTCCTTTTCTCTTTCCTATGATAAATTATAGCATATATTTTTCTCTGTTGACTTCAGTGTCTCTTTCTTTCTTTCTCTGAAATCTTTCTAAGACCACACTTCTCTTATTTAACTGAACCCATCAATCTCTTATTTTATCAAAGTTTGCAGTTTGTTAGAGCTATGAACAGCAATATGGGCACTGTCCAGCTACAGACTCAGGAAGATTATATTGCAATGGTTTACATACGTCTTTTGTTTTGAGTAGCTTTGCAATCATAAGGGCTAGAAATTTAATTTAAGAAAGAAAAGAAAAGCTTACATTTAGCAGAAATTGATGACATCCATCTGGAAAAGATTCCTATTTACCAAGGGCAAGGTGGATGCAGGCCCTCCAACAGAAATTCCATGGCCACGGGCGGAAGTGCTGGCCAATCACGCCGGCGTGGGGCCCGGAGCATTCTTGTGTATGTAGGAGCCCTGCGGCCTGCCCAAGTGATTTTAAAAGGGCCCAGGGCTCCCAGCCGCTGCTACTGCGGCAGCAACGGTGGCCCCATGGCAATTGCCCCCTTTGCCCCTCCTCCCCGTCAACGGGCCTGGGTGGATGAATGGATGTTCAAGCCATAAATATTTATATAATGATCATTCTGAAGCTTGGAATGTCTGTACAGTCAGTGTGAACTGATGGAAACAGCTAAAGCCAAGGCTGAGAGTCCTTTGTTCAGAATAACATCAGTTTTAATCATTATGGGGTTTCGCAGTCTGTTACATGCAATTTTTAAGTTCTCAGACATTTTGAATTTATGAATTACACCCATGTGGTGTACAGCTACAATAAGGCATGCCAAGAGTCCTGGACCATTGTGATATTAGTGGTAACTCACCCAATCACCACCCTTACTCTACAACTAATCTGCATGTAACAATTTCATTACTGTGTTTGGGAGACTGCACAGATGGTAGATTTACTTGGCTCAACTGCCACAGTTCTTCAAAACCACCTACACAAGAACACAACCAGCGCACACAATAACCCCAAACACACATCCTCATTTGCCACCCACACACATTCACACAATTCTCCCAGCACACCACAACCCACACACAAATCAACACAGCTATCCCAGCACAACCCACACATTTGCCCACTCTCTCTCTCACTTACCATAAAACCATAGCCACAGATTATCATCGGGTTCAATCGTGACCAAGATTTGTGGTCTATTACCATCCAATTTTTAAGTTCTCAGCCAGTTTTGGCTTTCCTACACACAGCTTTATGACAGGTTTCAGAGTGGTAGCCATGTTAGTCTGTATCAGCAAAAAGAACGAGGAGTACTTGTGGCACCTTAGAGACTAACATACAGTATTTATTTGGGCATAAGCTTTTGTGGGCTAAAACCCACTTCATCAGATGCACGGAGTGGAAAATACAGTAGAACATGAAAAAATGGGAGTTGCCATACCAACTCTAACTTTTGTAGTGATAATCAGGATGGCTCATTTCAAACAGTTGACAAGAAGGTGTGAGTAACAGTAGGGGAAATAGTTTGTGAATTATCCCTCTGATGGGCTTTCAGCTACTAGTTATTTAAATTTGACAAAATATTACTCCCAAAAAGCTGCACAGCATATATTTTTTTAAAATAAAATAAACAAATACTTACCTCTAGAATATCATTTTATACTTATTGTATATTACTAGCTATGGCAACTGTACTTTGCCAGTTAATATATAATTTTGGTCTTAATGTCCAAACAGAAACATATATTTATGTGGTATATAACAACTTAAATGAGATGATTATTCTCTCATTTCATTTACATGGAGAGATGAGAGATACTCTATCTACCATGTTTCTGATGGAAGGACAGGGTCCTAAATTATGTTTTTAAATCAGGCCCATATCTAATGTGCTACAGTATCTCAGAAAAATGTGCAGGGATTTCTTACAGTTACTATCATAACTTGAATTAACTCTTGAATTCCTCTTTCATATTAATAGTAAAGCACAACATATTGGGAGACATAGACATATTTGTAACATTATTTAACAGAATACCAGGTACAGCGAACAAATATTTGTGCATCTCAGCAAGGAATTATTTTTAACATATTTTTCCTACCTACTGTGATACATTAAACACTTATTTGTCCAAAGTCACTTTTTTTAAAAATAGCAAGTCATTTTTTTCCTTCTCTGTGAATAGACATAATTAAAACAAAATGTCGGCGAGCAGTAATGTAGTAATCTACATTACTTCTGCTTATATAAATATACAGGGCACTTTTTCTTGTGGTTAGTGTTTGTTGGGAGCAAACACAGATTTAGACTTGACAGAAGCCAACTGTGATTTAACATTTTAACAGAGTAATGTTTAGTGTTGTGTTTATGTAAGAAATTGTAAAGTAATCCAGTTTGTGAGGAAAATAGAAGATAAAGTAACTACACAGCCATAAGAAACTGGTTTGATGGTATGTCTACAACAGCAACTAGACATGTGCAGCTGGCCCCCCGTCAGCCAACTTGGGCTCGTGCTGCTCCATTGCTGTGTAGGCTTCTGGGCTCAGGCTGGTGCCCAGGCTCAGGACTCTGTGGGGTAGGAAGGCCCTAGAGCTCTGGCTCCAGCCCAAGCTGGGAAGTCTACACAGCAATGAAACAGCCCCGCAGCCCAAGCCCCGCAAGTCCGAGTCGCAGGTTTTTCTTTGTTGTGTAGACAGACCCTGAGTTAACTCTTCTCTCTCAGAAGAGGTTTTGAGCTAACACTGAAATGAGAGACTAATACATAGGGCCCTACCAAATTCACATCCATTTTGGCCAATTTCATGGTCACAGGATTTTAAAAATTGTAAATTTAATGATTTCAGCTATTTAAATCTGAAATGTCACTGTGTTTTAATTGTAGGGGTCCTGACCCAAAAAAGAGTTGTGGGGGGATCACAAAGATTATTGTGTGGGGGAGGGTTTGTGATATTGCTACCCTTACTTCTGCACTGCTGCTGGTGGCGGCGCTGCCTTCAGAGCTGGGCAGCTGGAAAGCGACAGCTGCTAGCTGGGAACCCAGCTCTAACGGCAGAGCCGCTGCCATCAGCAGCACAGAAATAAGGATGGCATGGTATGGTATTGCCACCCTTACTTCAGCACTGCTGCCTGCAGAGCTGGGCCCTTAGTCAGCAGACACCACTGTCCGGCCACCGACCTCTGAAGGCAGCGCAGAAGTATGAGTGGCCATACTACATCTCCCCTAAAATAACATTGCAACCCCCCTTGCAACTCCCTTTTGGGTCAGAACTGATAGCTTGAGAAACACTGGTCTCCCCTATGAAATCTCTATAGTATAAGGTAAAAGCACACAAAAGACCAGATTTCACAGTCCGTAACATGTTTTTCATGACCATGAATTTGGTAGGACTCTACATAGGTATAAGATGATAAGAAGTTTTATGTATAGCCAGTGTAACAAAGAGAAGCTGTATAGTGTGCTGCTGGAGGTGACTACAGTGACTCACAGGGTCAGGGTCTCACTGATTGCCATATTTGGGGTCAGGAAGGAATTTTCCCCTGGGTCAGAAGGGCAGAGACCTGGGGGGGAGGGGGGAGTTCACCTTCCTCTGCAGCACAGGCCATGGATCACTTGCAGGTTTAAACTAGTGTAAATGGTAAATTCTCTATAACTTGAAGTCTTTAAACCACGATTTGAGGATTTCAGTAACTCAGCCCCAGGTTAGGAGGCTATTTCTGGAGTGGGAGCATGTTGGAGGTCAGACGGATAATCATGATGGTCCCTTCGGACTTTAAAGACTGTAAGTGCATCCTGATGTGCTTTTCACTTGTAACTCCATTCTATATGCATCCGAAGAAGTGGGCTGTAGTCCACGAAAGCTTATGCTCTAATAAATTTGTTAGTCTCTAAGGTGCCACAAGTACTCCTGTTCTTCTTTTCACTTGTAACTGATCACTACTTATGCGTGCTTGCCTTCATTAAGAGGTGTTAGCTCCATCTGCAGCAGCGTGGAAAAGCTCTATCCAGCAGTGTTCAAGGCAATCACCCAAGCCACTGTATTCCTGTTCCTCTTTACAACCAGGAAGCCTTCTGTTGGGTTAAAATGCAAAGCAGGTGCTCAGGCCTAGCTGACTCCAGTTCCCCTAACCTCTGGCTCTGCAGACATACCCTATGTTAGCTGCTGAGGGCTGACAGCGAGGCTCAGGGGCCGTGTACACTCAACTAGGGTGACCAGACAGCAAGGGTGAAAAATCGGGACAGGGAGTGGGCAGTAATAGGCAGCTATATATGAAAAAGACCCAAAAATCGGGACTGTCCCTATAAAATCGGGACATCTGGTCTCCCTACACTCAACTAGACTTGGGTAGAAGGGGACATTCGAGGCCCCACCCCAGTTTGTACTACCACCCTGGAGCCTACTGCATCACCCCTCTCTGTGGAGCTGCGGGCTCATGCATCCGGCCGCACCAGCGGCCAGGTCTATGCGGTGCAGTGGGTCTCTCCTTGTTCCCACCCCGTGGTGGGGGCGCCGCAGCTCCGGGGCGGGCGGCTGGGCGTAGGCTGTGTTGGGGGGTTGCAAGGTGGGGGCAGGGCCGCTGTGGTCGGGCTCCGACGGCCAAAATTCCGCGACACGCGCTAGCGCTGCACCCCGCGCGCTGGACCCCTTCCACTGGGCGCCAGCAGCGCGAGGCCCACCAGTGCCCTCGCCACACGCGTCTCGCGGGGCACAGCACCCGCCGGAAGGCCGGAGGCGGAAGCGAGCGCTTCCGGGGGCATAGGGGCCGCGGCAAGATGGCGTCACCCATGGAGCTGAGCTGCTGGGGAGGAGACTGGGGGCTGCCGTCCGTGCACACGGAGTCCTTGATTGTCATGGTAACGGCCGGGGGGTCGACCCAATCAGCTCGCGGGAGGTGGGGAGGGGAAGTAGCTCGCGCCCGATCGGCTCGCGGACCTGGATGGCCCCAGCTGGCACCGCGCTGGGGGCGGTCGGGGAGGCTCTGCGGGGCGGCGCCGCTGCAGATGCCCGTGAGCTGCTGCCGGGCGCGGGGTCCTAGTTCCCGTCTCAGGTCTCTGCCTTCGGCGATCGCAAACGGCCTCAGCTCCCGTTGCTGCGCGGCCCCCGGCTAGAGCCCTGCCCGTGCCCTGCCCGGCTGCGGGAAATCCTGCCCCGCGCTGTGGCCATTGAAATAACTCCGGGAAGCGGTTCCCTTCCATCACTGGCCTCTAGGGTGACCAGATGTCCCGATTTTATAGGGACAGTCCTGATTTTGGGGTCTTTTTCTTATATAGGCTCCTATTACCCCCCACCCCCTGTCCCGATTTTTCACATTTGCTGTCTGGTCACCCTACTGGCCTCTGTCTGACGTTGGTTACGGTTCATGCCGCCTGCCGGTTCCCTGATACCGAATGGCGTGTTATTTATACCTAGCACGAGACTCTGTGGTGGCTACAGGAAAGCGATGCAACCTTCCCTGGCAGGTGCTAGTGTCAGAGGTGAGCAGAAAGCCCATTAATTGAAGTGTAGCAACATTATTGTTCACTTCTGTGTCTTTGGTGATTGTTCAGTACGGAAAATTATTTCTTTAAAACTATATGACAGTTTGAGGAGTTTACAACCTAAAATACTAATCCTGATATCCGATCTGCTTTGGTGGACTTTTACACCATTGCAGAGCTGCCCTGAAGTCATTGAGCCTGCATAGGTGAGATTGCATGGTCAGGAGGTAGGGAATTGCTGCCATGTCTTTTTCCATGTAGTCTCTAGAGCAGGGGTGGCCAGCCTGAGTCTGAGAAGGAGCCAGAATTTATCAATGTACATTGTCAAAGAGCCACAGTAATATGTCACCAGTCCCCCATCAGTGTTCCCCCTCTCCCCCCCCCTCCCAGCGTCTCCTGTCCAGCAGCCTGGTGGATCAGCACCTCCCCACACCTCTGATCAGCTGTTTTGCGGTGTGCAGGAGGCTCTGGGGGGAGGGGGAGGATATTCTTAACTCATAGTTTCCTAGAAAAATTGGGACATTTAAAAATTATTCTAGCTAACCACCACTGCCTGAAACTGCCTAAACCAACCCTTTAGTAATTAATATAAATACAAGTTACAGCAAGAAATTTTAACTGTTCGCACAAAAAGATTAATGTTAGTCATCTGTCTGTTAAAAAATACACTGTGCATAATGAAGTTGAGATCATGTACTATTAACAACATGGCTACCCAGAAGTGCTCTAGCTTAGTGATATCAATTCTTAAAGAGATCACATTTTTTTGGAAATGCTGACTAGAATTTTTAATTCAATTTTTATTGCAGGCTTATGCCAGATTTTCTGGTGCTCCAGTGAAAGTGAATGCTATTGATAACTCATGGAGAGCTCCAAAAGGTACTTCCTTTTGTAATTTTTTTTCCTGTGCACACTAGCCATTTTACAAATGAAGGACTGAGTTTGCAAATACTTGTATGTACATGCCAAACTTTTACACATGCGAGTAATCTATTTGACTTCAGTGGGTCTACTCACATTAATGAAGTTAAGCATGCATGTAAATATGTTTACAACATCAAGCCTGGAAATTGTATGACAATAAAGTGCTATCCGGAGGGTATAAATAGTATGTCCTGCATCACTATGGTAATTTGATACAACTCACAATCAACAAAACACTGAAACTGACTATACCTATAGTTTTGTCAAACACACTAAGTAAACAAATTGAACCAGAAAAAAATAAAATTTTTCTAATCTTTCAGCACAGTATAGCTAGAGGTTATTTGTTACTATTCAAAATAGTAGCCACAGAACTTTCAAATGGAAATTAGATTATCAAGTTACCAGTGTTCCTTTAAATTAGGTGTAATTTGGTTGGAAGATGAGTGAAAGTGTCAAGAAGTATAATTTGCACCAATCCGAATGTGCAAAACCATGCTGAATTTATTTGCACAAAGGTGGATTAAAAAGAGGGTGTATGGGAAATACAATAAGAGGTGGGTTTAAGATGCTAGGGAAGCCTTTATTTTGGACCAGTTTATTTCCTTCGCCATTGGCATGTAAATTGCATTCCTTTTGCACAACCTCTGGAAACCAAATCAGTGCAAGTTAAACTAATTTGCCACTTCTGCCTGTCACAGGATTAGGTTGTATATCACTTATATCCACACAGAAGTTGGCCCCTTATGACTTGTAGGGCCAAATTCATCCCTGGTATATCTCTTTGACTTTAGTGAATTACATCTGGAACTAATTTAACATATTTGCTCATAAAGTCTGTATTTTTTAACAAGTAACTATAAGGAAAGAACATTTTAAATTCATCTAATTCTCCAAAACTCTGGTTCAATGTCGAATAGAGGAGAATGATCACATCCCTCGATCTGCTGGCAATGCCCCTACTTATACAGCCCAAAATGCCATTAGCCTTCTTGGCAACAAGGGCACACTGTTGATTCATATCCAGCTTCTCGTCCACTGTAACCCCTTGGTCCTTTTCTGCAGAACTGCTGCCTAGCCATTTGGTCCCTAGTCTGTAGCAGAGCATGGGATTCTTCTGTCCTAGGTGCAGGACTCTGCACTTGTCCTTGTTGAACCTCATCAGATTTCTTTTGGCCCAATCCTCTAATTTGTCTAGGTCCCTCTGTATCCTATCCCCACCCTCCAGCATATCTACCACTCCTCCCAGTTTAATGTCATCTGCAAACTTGCTCAGGGTGCAGTCCATGCCATCCTTCAGATCATTAATGAAGATTTTGAACAAAACTGGCCCCAGGACCGACCTTTGGGGCACTCCGCTTGATACCAGCTGCCAACTAGACATGGTGCCATTGATCACTACCTGTAGAACCCGACGATCTAGCCAGCTTTCTATCCACCTTATAGTCCATTCATCCAGCCCATACTTCTTTAACTTGCTGGCAAGAATACTGTGGGAGACCGTATCAAAAGCTTTGCTAAAGTCAAGGAATAACACGTCCACTGCTTTTCCCTCATCCACAGAGCCAGTTATCTTGTCATAGAAGGCAATTAGGTTAGTCAGGCACGACTTCCCCTTGGTGAATCCATGCTGACTGTTCCTGATCACTTTCCTCTCCTCTAAGTGCTTCAGAATTGATTCCTTGAGGACCTGCTCCATGATTTTTCCAGGGACTGAGGTGAGGCTGACTGGCCTGTATTTCCCCGGATCCTCCTCCTTCCCTTTTTTAAAGATGGGCACTACATTAGCCTTTTTCCAGTCATCCGGGACCTCCCCCGATCACCATGAGTTTTCAAAGATAATGGCCAAAGGCTCTGCAATCACAACCGCCAACTCCTTTAGCACCCTTGGATGCAGTGCTTCCAGCCCCATGGACTTGTGCTCATCCAGCTTTTCTAAATAGTCCCGAACCACTTCTTTCTCCACAGAGGGCTGGTCACTTCCTCCCCATGCTGTGCTGCCCAGTGCAGTAGACTGGGAGCTGAACTTGTTCGTGAAGACAGAGGCAAAAAAAGCATTGAGTACATTAGCTTTTTCCACATCCTCTGTCACTAGGTTGCCTCCCTCATTCAGTAAGGGACCCACACTTTCCTTGACTTTCTTCTTGTTGCTAACATACCTGAAGAAACCCTTCTTTTTACTCTTAACATCTCTTGCTAGCTGCAACTCCAAGTGTGATTTGACCTTCTTGATTTCACTCCTGGGCTAACAGATGAGTTGTGTGTACAATGCCTGAGCAATATTTTTATACTCCTCCCTGGTCATTTGTCCAATCTTCCACTTCTTGTAAGCTTCTTTTTTGTGTTTAAGATCAGCAAGGATTTCACTGTTAAGCCAAGCTGTTCGCCTGCCATATTTACTTTTCTTTCTACATATCAGGATGGTTTGTTCCTGCAACCTCAATAAGGATTCTTTAAAATACAGCCAGCTCTCCTGGACACCTTTCCCTATAAGATAGACTCTGTGGGCCAGCGGTCCCCAAACATTTTAAGGTCATGCCCCTGCTTCCTATAAATATAATCTGTATGCGCCCCCCTGGGAGCCGTGGCTGGGAGCAGAACTGGGGCTGGCAGCAGAGCTGCAGGTGGGAGCCTCAGGCCCCGGGGGCCTCAGCTGGGGGCAGGGCTGGGGCAGAACTGGAGTGGAACTGGGTGGCACTCCCTCCCCGCCCCCCGTGGGGGCTGGCCTGGCTGTGTCCAGGGCTGAGAGCAGAGCAACGGCTGGGAGACGGGGCCTTTGCTGGGGGCAGGTCTGGGTCCTGCAGAGCTGGAGGCAGAACAGGGCTGGGTGGCTTTCCCTCCCCGTCCTCCCAAGCAGGGCCGGCTCCAGGTACCAGCCATGCAAGCTGGTGCTTGGGGCGGCAGCTTGTAGGAGGCGGTATTCCGCCCAATCCTAGGGCGGCACGGCCGCTTGTTGTTATTGTTCCGCTCCAGCTGCCCAGTAGGGGGCAGTGGCATGGAGGACGGGAGCGCCCTGCAGCAAGCCCGGCAGGGCAGCCCGCGTCCTTCCCTCCCAGCCTACCGGAGTGATGCGGAGCCCTCCTGGCATGGGGCATGGTGGGAGGGGCCGTGTGGCAGTGCCCCGCTGAAGCCCTGGCCGCCCCCCTTTTCTCTCTCCCCCTGCTCCCTTCCCCTCCCCCCGCTAGCCTGGGCACATCTGTAGGGCCGGGAGTCCCTCTGCACCCTGGCTCCGGCCGCGCCGCAGGTTTTTTTTTTTGCTTTGCTGTTCTGGCCGCCGCGTTTTTTTTTTTTTTTTTGCTTGGGGCAGCCAGAAAGCCAGAGCTGGCCCTGCTTCCAAGGGGGCTGACCTGGGCCTCACCATGCTCCCCGGAATGTTTCTCCACGCCCCCAGAGGGGGACACACCCCACAGTTTGGGAACCACTGCTGTAGGCAGTCCCAGAGAGTTTACAACAGGGGTCAGCAACCTTTCAGAAGTGGTGTGCCGAGTCTTCATTTATTCACTCTAATTTAAGGTTTTGCTTGCCAGTAATACATTTTAACGTTTTTAGAAGGTCTCTTTCTATAAGTCTATAATGTATAACTAAACTACTGTTTCAGAGTAGCAGCCGTGTTAGTCTGTATCCGCAAAAAGAAGAACAGGAGTACTTGTGGCACCTTAGAGACTAACAAATTTATTAGAGCATAAGCTTTCGTGGACTACAGCCCACTTCTTCGGATGCATATAGAATGGAACATATATTGAGGAGATATATATACACACATACAGAGAGCATAAACAGGTGGGAGTTTATGCTCTCTGTATGTGTGTATATATATCTCCTCATATGCTCTCTGTATGTGTGTATATATATCTCCTCAATATATGTTCCATTCTATATGCATCCGAAGAAGTGGGCTGTAGTCCACGAAAGCTTATGCTCTAATAAATTTGTTAGTCTCTAAGGTGCCACAAGTACTCCTGTTCTTCTTTAAACTACTGTTGTATGTAAAGTAAATAAGGGTTTTAAAATATTTAAGAAGCTTCATGTAAAATTAAATTAAAATGCAGAGCCCCCCGCACCAGTGGCCAGGACCCGGGCAGTGTGAGTGCCACTGAAAATCAGCTCGCGTGCCGCCTTTGGCACACATGCCATAGGTTGCCTATCCCTGGTTTACAATCTTAAACCCCAATCCTGCAATCTGGTGTGTTCAGGTGGACCCTCACGCCATTGTGAGGAGTCCCATTGAAGTCAGTGAGGTTCCATAAGGGTGCAGGGAACTGCCTGCTCAGATCAGCTTGTGGCCCTAGTTTAAGGCAAGGCATAACTGGGGGTTAAAACAAATGGGGAAGAAAGATGGGAGAATGGGCTAACAGACTAATTATGTCAAGTATCAGGGGGTAGCCGTGTTAGTCTGTATCTACAAAAACAACAAAGAGTCTGGTGGCACCTTAAAGACTAACAGATTTATTTGGGCATAAGCTTTCGTGAGTAAAAACCTCACTTCTTCGGATGCATAGAGTGCTAATTATGTGTACAAGTTGTAGGTTTACAGGCTGAAATTTTCAAATAGGAATCTACAGTTAGGTACCTAAAGAAGTAGCCTGCCAAGCACCCACCATATCCCATTGACTTCACTCTGACTGTGATGTGCTCCTATTTTTGTTTGGATTCTTTTTTGTGCTAACTATGGCCCTGATTCTGCAAACACACACACAACCTTAATGAAGTTCTTTGTTGTGTAAAGCTAAACACTTGCATCAGTGTTTGCTGGATTAGGGCCCATTTCAAATTAAACTGAAAGTGTCCGGTGTAAATTCTGTTGACAGTATAATTCTCACTTCTTAGGAGATGTGCCAGTGTTGATATCAGAAGACACAGTTATTGCTCAGCCAGCAAAAATACTAAACTTCTTAAGAAAACAGGTGAGTCTCTAACTTGCTAGAGAGAAGTGTTGGGTTTAGCTCAGTTAATTTAATTTGCAACTTGTTTTTTTCTCTATCATGTAACGTTTCTACCTGTGTCCCAATATTTATCTATAAATATCCATATTTAGATGGTTTCTAATAACATGAAGCTGATTCTGCAACTCTTGCTTGCGTAGAGTAGCACCAGATCACTTCATTTTGACTACTCATAAGTAATTGCCTCTCAAGCATAAGTAAGGGTGGCAAAGTGTGGACCATGGTTAGCTGTTTAAGTAGGATTAACCTTAACCCTTCTAAGGTTTAAATATAAAACAAACAACAAAAGCTTCATTGAGCAGGCTGACCTAGCCTGAGTTGTGTATTAAGTGTTCAAATAGCTAATCTTTTTCTAATGTTGCTGGTTTTTGTAGATCACAGTTTTATATCAAGTTTTTTACATAATTGGATTACTCTTAACAAAAATTTTTATTTTACTTTTAAACCGCTCTTATTGTTAATCTGCTGTGGGGATTTTTTGGATAGCAAAACAAAGAAAATCTGGAATCATTTTTAGTGATGCACATTTTGGCAATGTACGGTTTTACTTTTGATGAGCTACGTCTAGAATGTTAAGTAATCTACAAAGGGTGGGAGTTGGTTTGTACAGTTTTTCCATCTTTATAACGTAGGAAGAGGGCCTAAAATGGTATTGTCTCTCTTTTTTCCCCCTGCTTTGTTTTTACATTAGAAATTCAGTTCCTGTCTAGCCTGGAAGAGTCTCTGATGACTGGAAAGTTAGTGATATTATGACATCAGAAGAATTAAGAGAGTGAAAGCTGAGAATTGGAGCTGGGAAAGGATTTTTAATCACACTGTTAAATAGGTGTTAAACCCAAGATTTTTAAACATCAGTGACTAAGGAACCTCTTGGAGAAAAGACATCGGTTAGAGATTCAATACCTCTCTCTTTCCAATCAAGGTGTGAGAACTAACAATATGCATCCTCCGAGATACCCAAGAGGTCTTCCACAAAAACTGGGAACGCTCCCAATACATCTAAACTTGTCTCTTTTTGACCAAACAAACTTCCAAATCTTCTTTATACAAGACTGAAAAAGTGGGCACAAGACCCGTTTTAAAAAAAAATATCTGTTGCAGGTCATCTTTTAAAAGGAACAAATATGTACCTGCATAAATTTGTGTGTATCTCTCAACCTTACGTTCTTTGAGACGTTTCTCACTTCTGCTCTAGAAACCAGGAATGGTACAGAATAGTTATACATATATCCACTTCTCTTTTTTTTTCTTGGGCAGTGAACTATAAGGCTAAACGTCAGGGGTCAGATTCTGATCCCAGCTGACTTAAATGGAATTGATTTGTTGACTTCAGTAGAATTACTCAAATTTATGCTGGTGTAATTGAATCTAGAATTTGGTCTATGGTACCTTTAGCACTCAGACAGTGTTTACATTTCTAAAACAGTAACTTTGAAAAATAGTGTTTTGGTTTACTCTTTATACATCACCGTATGTGCATGAGGCTTTACAGAAAATTGAGAGCTATCTGCTGGAGGAGTTCAGTACAGTATTGGGACCTGAGTAATACTTTTTGCAGCTGTTTCACTCTGCTGCTGCTTGGAAAGCAGTTAAAGGCAGGCTATTTTTCTGGGCCTTCCTCCCCAGTGGAGGCTGAGGATACTGGGAGCAGTAGAGAGGTTGGGCAGGGAGAGGTTTAGCGGAGTGGGTATGGGTGATTAAAGGAAGGAAATTTCAGTAGCTATACATTTTCCATTCTTAGATTGCAGGACTTAAAATTATTTTGGTTACTCGACCTGCTTAATAACTGTTTAGCTCTACAGAAGTCACCAGTTGTGGGACTTCTTTTCTGTGTGAGAATTTTCATGTGACACTATGTGTGTGTTGCATGTGTGTTTTTTAACTTGACAGAAGTACAATGCTGATTATGAACTATCTGCAAAACAAGGAGCTGACACACTGGCATACATTGCACTGCTTGAAGAAAAACTGCTTCCTGCTGTGGTAAGCATCTACAAACATAAAATGATGGTCAAGAGAAAAAGTGATTAATAATTAAATAGTGCCTAATGTGAGACATTTTAAAGGAACTTGGTTTCCAGAAAGAGGGTAATGAACGCTTTCAGACACCAAATGGAGCAGGCTATACATTATTAGTAAATATTTGTATCTGTGAAGGTGTTAGGCAGCATGCATTGCTCCAAATGGATTCTTATGGGAGATGGTCATTGGTGTTGACTGTGGAGATGTAGCAGTCACACCACAGTTATGGCTGCAACTTACTTCGTTTTTTAAGCCCAATTTTGACAGTACTTCTAACTGCTTCCAAAAAATTGGGGGGGCAAGGGATCTCTGAGACGCTCTTTTTAAAATGAACTATACCTATTTTTCCTTTATTTTCTTTCTAAATGCAACTTTTTTGGAGAAACTGTGTCACAAAAACAATTTATACTAGTGTGACATTTTGGAGCTCACCCAGACCAGTAAGGGGTTCTGTCACTATCTCTCCTGTAACCTTGGGGTGCCTTAATGCTGTGCTGCTATGTCTCCGATCCCTGACACCAATAGCCTGCCCATAAGCACAAGGTCTCACCCTGGCTTCCACCAGCCCAGTTATTCACTGCAGGGTGACACCAATGGCCCTTCCAGTCCTGAGTGTCCCAAATCTGTTCTCTCCAAGTTAAGTACCAGACTTTTGCCCTCTGATTTATCACCCCTGAAGGCATTAACCAGGGCAGGCAGTGAGAGAACCCCTTACTGGTGTGCATGGTTCCCCAAAATGTGTCAACTAGAAATTTCAGATTTCTTTTATTTAGTACTCCCGAATGAGATCTGGCATGCCTGACTATTTTTGATAATGTCAGGGGCATAACTGTAGAGTTCTTTATAATGGATTTTTGGAACTTCTCAAGATATGCTGGTATAAAGATGTGCTGGCAGAGTCTGTAAATGCTGTCAGCTGAACTGCCCAAGTTTAAGAGAAGTTACACATGTGCCTCTAAAGATTTGATTTAAAGACTGTTTTGTCATATGTTCTATTAAATAACCTGTGTTCCCTGTACATCACATCTAGAATTGTAATAAAATATCTTTCTATCAGAAAGCAAAATAACTATCCTTAGCAAGCTTTCATGCAATATAGATATTTTTTTCTGAAAACTACTTTAAGATACAGTTCAGGCTTTAAATAGGTATCAGTTGTATTTAAACATGAGTCTTGTACTTATTTAAAAATGTAAAAGCCTACACATTCAAAGTTAAGGTTCTCTAACAACCTTAACTCTGACTCTATTAATATCCATATTCTAACAGACCACCAGTAGCCTCCATACCTCAGTCACATCTACCATAGGCCACAAGCCCTCACCAACATACTGTGAATTACAGTAAAGATGTAGAACTCTTCAGTTGCTAGGATTACCTCTCTATTGAAGTTGTATGACTTTGGCTCCAGTTTGTACAGGAAACCATTACCTACCATACTATAGGTCTACCAAATCTCACAGACTGGTGCTGATTCTAACCTAGCCTCTTCACCTTCATCTACTTCCCGAGAGCAATAAACACCAATATCTCTCTCAGCCCACTTAGTTCTGTAACTGTCTCAAACCCATTCCCTCATTTTGTTCCTCAGTGAAGGATATAGTGTGTGATAGTGATATTATAGTGATATAATCTTTTCCTGTGACATTAACACTGCTCAGTAAGATGAGTGAATGATCTATAAGATCAGTCGTTGATTTATTTAGATCCTTCACTTTGAATGTTAGGCATTAACTACAATGTCCTAATGTCTTAATTTAATAGGAGCATAGTTACAGCCTTAACTGTCTCTTAATGCCTTGTGTGTGGGAATATAATTTAGTAAGGAGCCTGCTTGCTTTTTTTAATACTATGAAAATTCCTATTATATGTGTAACAGAGAACCTTACGCAGTCTTTATAAAGAAAAACATAATGTTTTCATTAGAATTCCTATTAACTCTTGTTCATGTTCTTCACTATGTTGATACAGCTGCACACGTTCTGGGTCGAGGCAGAAAATTACTGTACTGTGACAAAGCCGTGGTTTGCTTCAAGGATTCCATTTCCATTGAGTTTGTATCTACCTGGGAAGATGTCCAGGGAAGCACTTAACAGGATCCTGCTGACGAGGGGAGAGCCTCCACTATACAGTTTGAGTGAAGTAGAAGCACGGGTATGCTTTGCTTTATGAGTAACGTAGGTCACAAATTGGTACTGACAAGGGGAAGAACTGAAATGGAGACTTACATTGGGTAATGATAAACGCTGTTCTGCATACTAGTCTTCCCACTTTTTATTGCTCTTAGGTCAATTTTTCTCTTGTTAGATATACAGAGATGCCAAGGAGTGCCTAAATCTTCTATCAAACAGATTGGGAACATCTCAGTTTTTCTTTGGAAATATGTGAGTGTAAACCTTTTTATGATTGATAGTCATCTCACATATTGCATGCTCTAACATTATTGATTATGAATGTCTCATGCTGCTCCACAAGAGGTTCATGTTTAACATTTATCTTTGGAGGTAAGATCTGAAGAGAAATGTATATGTTATAAGGAAACATAGTACTTCAGTGTCAGAGTCTATTCAGACAGGGGTCTTGGTGAACCAAAGATGATAATTTTTCACTAGAACCTTCTGTGCTTTCTCCACTTATTTATATGTCTTTTGCTGGTGATGGCCATTGCTTGAACAAGATAATTAAAACCAGGCCCATCCACTTTAACTGTAGCAAACTCCCAATTTTGGCCACATCATGCTGCCTCAATCCCCAAGTGTGGAAGGCCCTAAATACAGTAGACCCACAGGTCTACTGTGCAGGTGGACATTCCATGTGTGCTAGCTCAGCAGCTCTCTCCAAAGTAGTTCTGGGGGATTTGGAAGCAGGAAAAGGGAGGGGCAAAGATGTGGTAGTTATCTAAATCAATGTAGTGATCCCCCCCCACTTAGTCAACTGCTGCCTACTTCTATTTATGGGCTGTAGTGCTGAATGTACTAGTGCTTTGTGGCCTGTGAGCGGATTCTGTTTCCCTGCATAAAGTTTGTTCACTTGGTCTCTGCACAGAAGACCAGACTGTTCCAGAGGTGGTGCAAGAAATGGTTTGTAATGTGACTTGAACGCCTACCATACATGGAAGCAGGGCTGAATTTTAATTCTGAAATTATGCTGCTTGAGCTTGTAGGGCCCTCTCAAATTCAGAAGCTGTAAAGTCAGAGAAGTGCACCCAGCTGATGGTGTGATGGAGTCCCAGAATAATTGGTTAAATTGTGCTTTACGTTTTTTTGGTGTGTGCTCAGAAAGTGGTTTATGGAGTATGGCATTGTTAATGTTTTGTCTGTTTTTACATTCTCTGTAGGCCTACAACCTTAGATGCCTTTGTATTTGGTTTTCTCGCACCTCTTTATAAAGTGCACTTCCCTAGAGTCCAATTACAAGAGCACTTGAAACAGCTTTCCAACCTGTGTCGCTTCTGTGATGACATCCTGAGTGGCTACTTTAGACTTAACGTTACAGGTAAGTCATATTTGTTTTTCTTCTTTAACATGTATACTATATTCAAAAGAAGGATGCCTCTTTCCATTGGACGCCAAATTGAAACTATATTAGTCAGTTACAAAGCTACAACTTTGGCCTATGATTTTTCATGTTGAGGTTGTGGAGAAGAAATTAAGTCATGATCGGGTCTCAAGTTGTATAGTAGGATAAAGTAATGCTTTGGAACAGTGGAGTGACAACAGCACTTGTTTAACATTTTTAAGTAGCTTCTCCTGCCCCTTACTCTTATCGTATATTATTTGGAAATGGGAACAAATCTACATTTGTTATTCTGATGTATGAAACTGAGAAACTGGATTGTTCCTCTTCTTCATCTTTGTTCCCGCAGCCTAAACAGACATCTCCGTTGGGTTAAGAAGATAACTTAAGTCTATATGGTCAAATTTGGTGGGCCTTAAATTGCGCAGGTCTCCCACTGACATTGGGGGAGGTTTTGCTCAATAAAGGATGACAGCACTTGGCCCTTATTTAGAATCTGTCCCTTCAAAGTCAGATTTCTTTTCCTTTTCTAGAAAACAACCTACCAGTGTAAGCCACACCAAGACCCATAGTGTGCGTCTTTATCCCTCCTCTAGTGACTAGATCATGTAAGAGGTTTGAGTTTGCTACTGCTTCCAATGGATCTGGTCCTTTAACTGAAGCAGTAGAGTTTCATGCTTTTAGATCCAGAGATCCCAGCTTCAGTCCTGCAGATGACCCAACCTGAGGCATCAGTACACCAGCATTTCATGTTAGAATGTAGATATAAACACAGTACTGACAAAAACTCAAAAAGCCAGACTGATATTGCCTCTTCTGATTTGCCAGCTGATATAGTGTTAGATGTGTGTGTGTTGTGGGGGAGGTTTCCCTTTCTTTGGAAGGCTGAGGGAAAGGATAGAAGGCATGGAATATATCTGGGAAGGAAATGGGTACTCTTGCATTACAGTAGATAAAGGGTTACCAATGTCAATTGTACAAGAATAATCCCGTCTAGTCAGTCTAAAAATCCTACATAAAATATCTAATAACTTGGGATGGGGAAAGGAGAAGAAGAGAGTTCATAACTTCTCAACCACTTTGGACAAGTTAAGATTAGCATTGAATTTTGAAGACTAAAGGCTTGTCTACACTAGGGGGTCTCAACCTTTTTCTTTTTGAAGCCCTCCCTTCCACCCCAAAATGCTATAAAAACTCCACGGCCCAACTGTGCCACAATAACTGGTTTTCTGCATGTAAAAGTCAGGGCCGGCGTTAGGGGGTAGCAACCAGGGCAATTGTCTGGGACCCCACGCCACAGGGACGCCACCAAAGGTACATTGTTCAAATTCAACTTCATCCCTGGCTGGTGGGATTCAGGGCCCTGGGCTTCAGCCCCATGCAGTGGGGCTTCGGCTCTCTACCCCAGACCCCAGCGAGTCTAATACTGGCCCTGCTTGGCGACCCCCCCCTGAAACCTGCTCTTGGCCCCCCAGGGGTCCCCGGACCCATGTTTGAGAACCACTGGTCTACACTACTGCTTAAATTGATGTAAGTTACGTCACTCAGGAGTGTGAAAAAAACCCCCCCCCCCCCCCCCCCCGAGCGACGTAACTTACATCGACTTAAAGCGGTGTTTACACCGCACTATGTTGGCGGGAGACGCTCTCCCACTGGCATAGCTCCCTCTTCTTGTTGAGTTGAGTAATTATGTCGATGGGACAGTGCTCTCCTGTCGACGTAATGAATCTTCACCAGACGTACTACATCGGCACCGCAGCAGCACCAATTTAGCACGGTAGTGAAGACAAGCCCTAAGTATTTGACTGTTGCAAATCTTGCTTATGGCTTTAACTTTGCTGTCAAACTTCTGTGCAAATGGCTACTTTATGGCTAGATGGAGTAAGGAAAATAATCACAATTTTTTTGAATTAAGGGGGGATCCTGAAACTTTCTTTTGTTGTTGTAACATGAGGACGTGGTTTTTAAAGGGTTGAAAACCACTTAATCCTTGCCTTTAAAGTATGTCATGAATTAGCAGGGTGTACCTATATCTGCATAGGAGTTCAGGTTCAGGATTTCAATTTGGAAACAAAAGGCTACAACATTGTCTGCAATACAAAGTGTTTCTTTATTAAAGACCTGTTTATAGGGGTGAAAAACTGCATGATCTTTCTGTCCAAAAAAGCTTTGCAAGAGACTTGTGAAGCTCTTCTAAATTTCATTTCAATCTTCATCTTTCTGCTTTGATGCTTTAGGCTTCTCTCCATCTGGACAGGATACGGTAGATGCAAATCTACAGAAACTCACACAGCTTGTAAATAAGGAATCCAACTTGATTGAAAAGGTTATTTCTCTTCAGTCTTTATTTTCCATTAGTTCTTGTGACTTCATTGTTGTTCCCAGCTATTCTTGCATATTGGGGCCTGGTCTACACTACAGATTTATGTCGATGTAAGGTAGTTTATGTTGACCTAATTCTGTAAGCATCTACACTAAAATGTCACTCCCACCAATGTAACTCACCCATTACACCGACTTCCTAACTCCACCTCTGTGAGAGGTGTAGCGCTTAAATCGATGTAGTTAGGTTGACACAGTGCCAGTGCATACATTGACTGTTGCTGCCTTTCAGAAGCTGTCCCACAATGCCCCACGCTGACAGTTAAAGTGGTGCAAGTGCTCCAAGTGAGGACATGCACCGCCAACACAAAGATCAGTGTGGCTGCGTAAAACCGATTCAATTACTGTGGTGGCTGTATGTTGATGTAAATTAGGTTGACTTAATTTTGTAGTGTAGACTTGCCCTAAATAATCATTAGAATTTGCACTGTAAAGTTACTTCTTTCCTTGTTTCTTTGCTAAGGCGTTAATTTACATAGAAAAATATTAACATAATGTCATAATTCAAAATAAACCAGTAACAAATTCTTGTTCTTCCCGAAGTAACTGTTTCATTGTATTCAAAGCAGTACTGTTGACAAAGGAAATACTGTGTGTTCAAATGTTGAAGGATAACACAACATATTAATAGGAGTATGTATTATTTGTGATGCAGTAGCACCTACAGGACTCATTCCTGGATCAAGGCCCCATTGTGCTAGTCACTGTACACACATGTAAAATACACAATCCCTGCCTCAAATCTTGTCATCTTCCAAAGACTAATGTCAGCAGTTTTCTTTTGAATAAATGCTGTTCACCAGCAGAATTTGGTTAACCATGTCCCTATTAATAATCCAGACTTCTCCCTGAATTAAGGAATTGGTAACGAGAGAGGCAGCTTTTCACTGTCAGGCCTGCAGTTCAGATAATCCATCTGAACTAGAGACCAAAAGTCCTTCCCACGTAACTGTTCAGGGCCTTGTGTGAATAGTCTTGGCAATCTAGAGATGTCCACATCATCAAATCTGCTGCAGTCTGACACTACCCCTTTTGTTATGGTTTCTGTTATCACCACTTAAATCGGCAACTGACAAAGTTTTTTCATGGTGACCCCTAAGATGTGGAACTTGCTCCGTATGGACATCCATTTAAGCCCTTTCCTTTCGGTTTGAAGACTCAAAGAGCCTTCTATGTAACTACTTGTCATCCCCTGTCTAGGAACATTCCTTCTTTCCCCTACTCACCCTGTATTTTTAATCCCATATTTGTTCCTTCTAATGCTTGTTGAGTTTTTTTTTTTTTTTTAGTTAATGGGTGAATCAGAAGTTCCCCAGTCTGTCCTGTACTTGGTAAAGGGCACTTGTTTCCAAGGCTCTCTGTCAGAACCTTTCATAAGAACTAAATTACTGGGGAAAATATTTGAGGACACCAAGCATATTAATTCTCTAAAAAATGCTACCCAGATGTGACTGAAAATAACATTCAGAGAAAAATGTCAATGTATCAAATGGTTTGTTCATGAATAATGTGGAGAATTTCCTGCATTGGGTATTGATTGTAACATATTTGATGGACTTTATGCACTGTTCTATGTGGAGTGTTTCAAATGCCATTTATTTCTTCTGGGAAGTTAAAATCCTTTTATTCAGAGATTGCTTTTAACCTGTCTTTGAAAAGATCTTATCATGCTCTTTTAGCAATATATTTTATAAATTATTAGCTAATTGAAATTCCCCCAACTCCTTTGCAGCTTCAGGTGCTGAGCAGGTTAATGCACCAGTTGAATTTGGCAGCTTTATGACTTTTGATCCAACAGAATTTGGCTGTCATAAAACTTAGGTACTTCCTTGGAGAAGGTGAGCCACAGCATTCCCTCAATGCTCCCAGTTAGATGATTCAAGGAAGAGCCCACATAACTGTCCCACCTCTTATCTGTCATGATATAAATAGCTATCTCAGCACAAGCAGGAGTTTAGGGATGAGAGAGGAACTAAAGCATCCCTTATGACCAGGGCTGAGAGCAGAAATAGCAGAGTGAGACCACTCACACAAACATTCATGACTGGAACCCCGTATGCAGGCTCTTGGCATGCATCTGTTTTCTTCTGTATGCCAGATTCAGCTTCCATTTTGTTTCCTGCAGATGGATGACAACCTTCGTAAGAGTCCTCAACATCCCCCTCGGAAGTTGACAACACTCAAACTTAGTGCAGCAGGAGATGAAAGCAGTTCATTGAATCGCTTGTCGCCCTGACAGCCTGTGTTGCCATGTACGTGTGTTTGCCTTCAAGTAATCTGAACTTCACAGTAATTCTTTACATAAATGTGGTCTGACAAGGGGATGAATCACTAAATATGGTATAAAACCAATAAAACATCCCATGCTGTCTATTCCTATAGTCCAGTGAACTAACACTAAGTTAAACAATGTACTGTATGAAATTGCCTTAACTTCTGGAGATTTCTGCCTTTTAGGCTAGCACATTTGTCGACTAAGATTTCATTTTACTTTTAAGATTTTTGGTTTTACTGTAACCATGTTAGAGGTTGACCAGGTTGCTATACACTAGTGTAGCTACTTAATCATCACTTCTAGCAGTTTTCTAGATTTTAGCAGATTACCAAATTCAGTTCTAAAATGGGTAGGCAATGAAAGATTATCTTTGATGGCAGACAAGAACTGAAAGTAATGAGGGGTGTTGGCCATTTGTTAATGTGCTTTCACAAATAATGTATTGTGTATGTCTTATATTTTAAGAGTATGTATCTTTTAAAAGTCACATTGCACTGCTAGGAGGCACAGTGACCAAATGTACTAGAACATCACCTCTGAACCTTTATTGAGATCTGGCCTTAGTCAAACAAGTTTCATCAGCCTACTGGATAGCCATGCTACAAAATCACAGCACAAACTATAGTATAAAAAGATTGGCAGTGTTGGTTCAACAAAGGCAAAAGACCAGACTAGCTGGTCTGGACTGAAGTGCATTGGTTAGGGTTGTGTGAAGAAGCTTGCACAGGCCTTTTTACTTTATACTGCCGGCCAGTCTCTAACAAGTCATCAG
This sequence comes from Trachemys scripta elegans, assembly GCF_013100865.1. Classification (NCBI taxonomy): domain Eukaryota; kingdom Metazoa; phylum Chordata; order Testudines; family Emydidae; genus Trachemys; species Trachemys scripta. The sequence goes on from NC_048303.1 coordinate 40,739,706, forward strand.
TGTCTCACTTTTATAAGCACTATAATTCACCCAAAAACTAAAACAAAAGCCATCTAATCTTATTCCTTGATCAAGTCCTTGAGAGCGTCATACTGCAGATTCTTCATTGAATTGTTAAAAGAGATGCACATGTAATTATGTTTCCTCTTAGCAGCACTGTCAGTTCTAGAAATCCAGATAATTCTGAAATGTTATGTTGACAGATGCTTTATTAATGATATCATCAGATTACTAAAAATGCTCAGCCAAAATGGGAGCTGCTTTTCGTCAAGTGTTAATTCAAGATTTCATCTTAGATAGAGATGATGCAGACGGGTATATGTGCAAGATTACTGCTAACTTTATTTGCCAAGTCAAACTAAGAAATCTCTTGACATTTTTCCTCTCAACTATTTCCAATGTTCAATATATGTAGATAAACTATTTATACAGACAAGACTGTGGGTTGTGTAAATACTGTACTTTATTTGATCAGCAAGGAATGTAATCTTAACTTTAACATATCTTGTTATTTATAAATAAAATGTTGGGTCTCCAGTGGACACGTGGAAATAACTTTGTTACATGCTACTTCTAGAATGTTTTAGCAATTTGAGACATACTGAAACCACACACAATAATTGAATAAAATAACTTTCATGTACATCCCTAGGGTTGAATTTTTTTTTATTGTCTGCATCTTGATGAGATTTAGAATGAGATCATGTTGCATAATTTCTCCAAAGTTCTTTCATAATCTAACAAATGTAATTGTGAAGAAAAGTATAACTTGATTAGTCTGTTTTGTGAATATGCATGTTTTCCCTTTAAAACTTTATTTTGTAAAATAGTTGATCTCTTGCTTTGAGATTAAAGGGGTTTTTGAAGCACTTCTTATTCAGAACTAAAAGTTTGTGTTTGAGGTAAAGTTTCCTATGGAAGGGTTTGCATATGATCTATGAAACACTTCTACAGAGTAATGAAAGGGAAGCTTAACTGGCAGTTGGTAGAACAAGAGGGATCACGATAGGTGGATTTGTATATTACGTCATAGATTTTGTTTAAATTTAAATTATAAGCTTTTTTGAATAATTTATTTTTTTTATATTAAATATATATATATTATCAAGACTCCTCCAATCTGATTAAATCTGAGTACTCTTATTGTTAGAACCCCTTTGGCCAGACTGCAATCAAGCCCCATTTAGTCTTAATTTAACAATTAGTTAATATTAATATTAAGGGTTTGTATTTAGTGACTACTCATTCCAGTCAGTGGCCAATTGTTGTTAAATCTTTTGTGCAGACCAATATTTAAACAATGTAACTCAAATGTAAAAATAAACTTTATGTGGAAATCTTAACCTCTGGTATGAAGACAGACATCAGATTATGTGTGCGCTACACGTAGGTGGTGGGCAGAGTTTGATGAATCAGTTGTGTCATTCAGTTACTGCCTCAGGCTCGGTCTGAGAATGAAAATGGGTGGGCCCGTGAAGTCACAATGCAGTTCTGTGTCAACTAAGGTATATAGTTTGATGTGGATGTCAAGTTTTTAAATATGGCTTGTGTGTATAGGTCCTTTTGAAAACAAAAAACAAAAATAAAGCAAACTTTTCTGTAACTTTCTCTGTTCTAATTGCAGGGACATCTGTAATATCCTAACGAAATACGATGAGAAGTATAAAGAATGAGCTGCTGTAAATTTGCTCTATTTAAGGCTTCAAAGGCTAACTTTTAAAATGGTCTTTATTTATTTTTGCCGAAAATCTTAGTGGGATATAGCATGTTCTTATAAATAATTGCATTTTTATAAAGTTACAGCACATATGCCAAAATGGCTTAGAATGGTATTAAGAAAACCACTCAAATTATTTGATTTCTGGTTAAAATAATTTTTCAGACTCTCAAAATATGTACCTCTCTTACTCAACCTTACTATTATTTTTGGCATTCCAGTGGAAACCATTTATAATGGTATTTCTCATACATAATATCAATAAATTTTTTTCTGATATATTTAAAACTTTGTTGCTGTAGATCAAATACTCTTTGCTGATCTAAGCTATTGAAAGAGCTGTTAAACACACTGGCCTTGTCTAAGACATATTACTTAATGACATGTTAGATTTAGAATGTACTGATGTAGACCCTAGTTTATCAAAGCACTTAAGCATTTACTTAAAAGCTAAGCCTGTGGCTAAGTGCTTTGCTGAATTGGAGCCGTAGATCACAATCCTGCAAGGTGCTAAGCAACTCCTGTGAGGTGCTGAATTCTCTCAACACTCACTGACACTTCTCACAGAAGTGCTGAGCATGCTGCAGTATTGAGCCCTTGTTCATAAAGGTTGGACTCGATACAGAGCAGGTTTAGGCATAGACACTTACGCTGAGACTAGTTGCAACAAGCGCTAAAAAACTTTAATGTTAAATTGCTTAAAAACATTTTCTCACTTGACAATGAAAAATGCACGTAAAGAACTGATGGCCTTAGGCTTGTACTTATTTTCCTCTCCTTCTCATGTTATAATGTACTCTGTCAGGACTGTGTGGGCACAAGGGTTGTACCCAGTTTTATAAAAAGAGTATTTAAGGATAAGCACAGATGTCATTCATATGTGTGCGGACATACTGCAATTGTCACCATTTTAAGAGTGAACTGTCTATCTTTACTGTTAGGTGTCATTTAAAAACTAACCAAAAAGAGTTTACTAAAGAATCTTGCCTACCTTGTGGCAGTAGATAGTGCAATTTTATTGCCACACCATTGCCTTTAAAAACACATCTGCCAATAAACAACTTTGGGAAAAGATTTCCCTTTGGCACCATTTAGCCTTCATTCGCATATTCTGTCACTGCAACCCTGTTTGTTTAAATCCTAACTGTCAAATATATTCAATGTTTTACAATATTGAAGTTACATATGTGGCTCTGCGGGTGCTTTTATTCCACTATCAGTATACATAAATATTCCTTTTCTCATAGTTAAGCCAACATTGAATGAGAGGGTAGAGAAATCAACTGCCTTGTGTGTCAAGAATGTTCATTTAAGTAGAAACAGTCTTCTTTTTAAGCATTCTATATTCAGTTTGAATTGGTTAAATTATTTTGACATGGGTGGCGAGGTAGTTTGCAGGTATCTTTGCTGCCAGACTTTCCACTGTAACATTTAATGCTTGACATTTCCAGGACACCGCAAACATTGTCGGATCATTGCAACCCCTTTATGAGCCCAATGTGTAAGTGTTATCCGCATTTTTATAAATGAGGGAGACTTGAGCCACAGCAAAGTTTAGACTTACCCAAAGCACATCTAAAATAAAGGTGGTGGTGGTCCAGCTTTATCTTACGCCCTCCTGTGTTGCTTTTCCTCATTCTTTTTGTTAAACAAGCAAAGTGGGCATTTATGATTACTGCTCACTTGTTTGAATGATCATTTATCAGCTGACTTAGCTGCTTGGCAGGTACCTGTTGTGGAATTACTATTTAGATTCAATTAAGTTAGGGACTGAGCTTTTTTACTTAAAGAATAGAAAAAATTTCTTACCTAGGCTGTAAATATTCCTCCCTTCCTGATAGACAATGTCAGTTTATAGTGTCCCTACTGTTTAACTGTTCTCTACTTTTTTTTTTAATATGGTGTTTGTGTTTCCTTGGCATTTTCCTACTCTGAAACATCTCTTGTTTGGACAGTTATTTCTGAATAAAGGTGTTTGGCTTCTCTCTCTCTCATCCCTTCCCTCCTTCTTTTATCTTGAGTAAATCTCTTTCTATAAACTCTTTCTATTACTGCAAGGCTCTTGTTCACTCCTAGCTTATAAATAATGTGAGTTGGAGAGCTATGGCATGCAAGACTGGGGTGCTAACAAGAAGCTCTCTAGTTTTCATGTGGTAGTGTCCCCTGAGAATAAACAAAAATATTTTTGTGGAGGGACACCTTCCTCACTTCCTTAATCAGATTGGGGTGCATATGAGAAGAATTTCTCTCTTCAACTTGGCTTCTCTCATTAAATTTTGCATTTTAGTTCTGAATATGGTGAGGTGATGTGAGGCGAATCATTATAAACTCTTTTACTTGCGAGTTCCAGTGTTAGGGTCCAAGTTTGAGGGGGGATGGTTGGAGACTATAGTCTTTTATTTGTCTCACGAGACTTCCCCCTGTTGAGTCTAAAATTTCGTTCTTCTAGCAGAACATGGCTGGTGTTGCAGAGACAAGACTGAGACCTTGAATTGGACTTTGTATTTAATGGGGAGCCAATGAGCACCAGGATGATATGCTCACAAAAATCATGTGGTGTTCAATATGCAACATCCTGCCTATTATTCCAGATGGAGATTTTACAAATGTGTGCAGCTACTCCCTAAATATGAGTTCCAGTATGTGGGGAGGTGTTGAATGTAGGGAGTGGGGAGTTTCTGTTGTCATGGCTATTTGGGATCAAACAGCACTGAAGAGCCAAAAGATTGTGGATTTATTTAAGGCCTTGTCTACACTACCACATTTTGTTGCTTAAACTGCCATTTGTCAACCCAAACAGTGAGTGCGTACACACTGCGAGGTGACTTTTGTTGGGGAAAATGCCCAGTTTTGGAAACAAAATACATCCACCCTCACAAGAGATTTAAGAATTTTTCCTCTATATTTTGGTTGACAAAGTGCCAGTGTAGACACCACTCTTCATTTCATCGCTTTAATTGGCCTCCAGGAGGTGTTCCACAATGCCCATCCTGACTGCTTTGGTCAGCAGTTTGAACTCCACTGCACTGCAGCCAGGTAAACAACCATCTGTCCCTCCCCCTTAGAAGCCCTGGGAATTTTTGAAATTTCATCTCCTGTTTGCTCAGCGTCGAGAGGTCTCATCGCATCTTTCCAGGTGACCATGGCAGGTTATCACAGCAAACGCTCTCCTGCTTGGAGCACTGTGGAGCTGTTGGATCTGATCAGTATATGGGGGAGGAGGCGGTGCAGTCCCAGCTGCGCTTGAGCCATAGGGATTGGGATACCTACAGGCACATTTCTCGAGGCTTGTGTGAAAAGGGCTATGATCGGGACATGCTGCAGTGCAGAGCGAAGATAAAGGAGCTGAGGCAGGCGTACCATAAGGCAAGGGAGGCAAACCGTCATTCAGGCGCTTCACCTAAGACCTGCCAGTTCTATAAGGAGCTGGATGCTACCCTCAGTGGCGACCCTACCTCCATCGCCAAGAGCCCCATGGATACTTTGGAGGGCACAGAGGCGGTGGAAAGAGGACCTAACCTGGAGGATGAAGTTACTGATGAAGAGGTGGAGTTAGATGAGGATGTGCAGCTCCTGGCAGGGTTGCCCAGTGGGGCAGGCAGCCAGGAACTGTTCTCCACTCCAGAGGGGTCTAGCCAGTCTCAGCAGTTGCTCTCTGGTGAGCAAGAAGCAGGAGATGAGACTCCTGGTAAGTGGCTGTGGCTTGTGTAGTGTAGAGGTGGGTTCAGGGTATAGAAATGTAGGAGGCTGGCTGTGTTTCTGTGTGCTGGACATTTCCATGTGTAGCTAATCAGTATGGTGGAACAGGGTGCTGATGCCTGTCGAGATCTCACGGGAATCTGCCAGAGAGATCTCTAGGAAAGGTTCCTGGAGGTACTGGGTAATCTTCTGGTGCAGGTTCCATGGCAGAGCAGCTTTGTTCCTTCCCCCATTGTAGGAAACTTTCCGGCACCATTTGGCAATCACTTGTGCAGGGACCAAAGCAGCAAATAGGCGAGCAAGGCAGAAGCCACAAGCATGAAGTAGATGCACCCTTGTTTCTCTGCTTACCCTTAGCAGTGAGATGTCTGCTAGAATTAACCCTAGCTGTGGAAAAGTGTGGGAGAGTTTTAGAATTTGTTCCCTAGAGTGCTGCACCATGACCATTGCAAAGAGTGTGTGCTCTTTTCCCCATATAGAGTGCACCCCTCACTCCCCGCCACCAACACTCACCATGCTTTGGGTGTTTGCAGAGATCTGTGCCTGGCTAGGATCAGTGAGAGAGTGATGGCAGTGTTGCAAAAGTTGTATGTAACAGAAATGTTTCAATGCTCTGCGTGAATTTTACAATCCCGCTTCTGTACATTGTCCCCTGTGCTTCACCAGATGTGGCCTTCAGGAACACCCCATGTATCCCGCCCAAGTGTCGCCCCCAGATAAGAAAGCAGCCAAGATGCATCAAATAAGACATGTTCTGGGAGGTCCTGCAGTGCTCCAATGCAGAAAAAATGGAGCGAAAGGAGTGCTGGGAAGCCGAATGGCAGGACAGAAAAGAGAATCACATGTTTGGTAAGGACGCTACTGAGCAGATGCTTAAAGTAATGAAAGAGCAAACACAGATGCTGAAGTCCTTAATAATGCTGCAGACTGAGATCACTGCTTGAACTCCACTGCAGCACATTCAGAACTCATTTTTCCATGACCCCGCAATCCCCAGACTCCACGTGGACATTCCTTTCTACCTTCTGGGACTTCTCAGTTTTCCCTTCACTACACCCCCTTGGACAACTTTCACAGTGATAGCTGGACTTACACATAGCTATCAAAGTCTGCCCGTCCCTGGTTCCTCCTTTCCCGCCAAGCATGTGTGTGTTTGTGTGTTCTGTTTCTTGTGCAGTAAAAACAAACTGGTAAATCATCTTTATTTTTTTTTCTACAAGGTGAGATCACAGGCGCTGCCAATACATGCCTAAGCATTTTAATCACTTTATTACAGGCATATAAGGCCACAAATGTCACCATTGCCTCGTAGGAAAACTACATATAATGTAACATTGAAGCAACTCTGACAGAAATATGTTAGTAGTGATCATTGTCGAAGTGCTGCCTCAAAGACTCCCTGATTCGAATAGCTCCCCTCTGTGCTCCTCTGAAAGCCCTGGTATCTAGCTGCTCAAAATCAGTGGCCAGGCGGTCTGCCTTAGCACTCCACCCCTGAGCAAACCTTTCATCCTTAGCGTCACAGAGATTATGCAATGTACAGCATGCAGCTATGACCATAGGAATATTGTCCCCAGTGAGGTCCAAACTGCCACAAAGGCATCGCCAGCGCACCTTTAATCTGCCAAAGGCACATTCAGCTATCATCTAGCACCTACTGAGCCTGTTGTTGAACCTTTCCTTACTGCTGTCCAGGTGTCCCATGTAAGGTTTCATGAGCCACGGCTGTAAGGGGGATGCAGGGTCCCCCAGGATCATTATGGGCATTTCAACACCCCACCCTGTAATCTTCTGGTTAGGAAAGAAAGTGCTCGCTTACAGCTTTCTGTACTGGCTGGTGTTCCTGAAGATGCGTGCGTCATGCACCTTCCCAGACCACCCCATGTTGATGTCAGTGAAATACCCACAGTGATCCACAAGTGCCCGCAACACCATGGAGAAGTACCCCTTCCTACTGATGTACTCTGTCGCAAGGTGGTCTGATGCCAAAATTGGAATATGTGTGCCATTTATCACCCCTCCACAGTTAGGGAAACCCATTTCTGAAAAGTCATCCGCTATTTCATGCATATTTCCCAGAGTCATGGTCCTTTGTAGCAGGATGCGATATATTGCCCTGCATTAATGCAGCCCCAATGGCCGACTTCCCCACTCCAAATTGATTCACAATCAACCGGTAGCAGTCTGGAGTCGCCAGCTTCCACACAGCAATTACCGCATGCTTCTCTACTGAAAGGGTTGCTCTCATTCTGGTGTCCTTGCGCCGCAGGTCTGGGGCAAGCTCTGTGCACAGTTCCACGAAGGTGACTTTCTGCATCCAAAAGTTCTGTAGCCACTGCTCATCATCCCAAACCTGCATGACGATATGATCCCACCACTCAGTGCTTGTTTCCTGAGCCCAAAAGCGACAGTCTACAGTCTATGCAGCTACTCTGTGAATGCCAAAAGCAATCTAAAGTTGCCGCTATCCATATCACGCATGATGTCTGGCACCTGTGAGTCTTCTTCAGTAGGGAACTTCATGATTAACTGAACTGCCATCCACAATGTCTTCATGACAGAGCATAGGAAAGCAGTGTGGGATCCATCCCTTCTCACAAAGATGCTGGGATGCACAGCGAAGAAGGGCCATTGAAAAAAATGCCGCGAAAGAAAGCCAGAAGTCCATGGAGTGCTGGGACAGAAAGCAATTCATCACGGGACACTTAGCACTGTCTCAAGATGCACCGCGATCCGCTCTGTCATCCCACAACACCTAGCAACAGAAGGATTGTGGGATAGGTATCCACAGTGCATTGCTCACACAGTCGATGATGGTGCCCCACTGTGGATGCGATCTGCCAATAGAGGGAACAAATGTGAACACGAAATTGCAATTTTTAACATGTCAACTTTTGGGGGTCAACATCACTTTTGTCGACACAAATTGGTAGTGTAGACATGGCCTAAGTCTGAGGGCAAAGTCCCATGGTCATGAGGGATGTTAAGAGGTGGCAAGTTTTTTGAAGGTCTTCCATTTTCCTGCCAGTAGCATCACCTCAGTCTTCCACCAATTCAGCTTTAGCTACCTGCTCTTCATCCAAGAGCTGATTTCAGCTAGGGACTCTGAAAGCTGTGAGGTGGTGCTGTTTAAGTTTTACATAAAGGACGTATAGAGGTGGGTGTCTTCTATGTGCAGCTAGCACTTCAGCCTGTCTTGTCACTGCAGTTCTCCCAACAGCTTCATAGGGATGTTGAATAGTATATCGAAGACTGAGAAAGATGATTATGGATGTGTTTTCCTTGTGCACATACAGGAGACAGTCATCCACCATAGCAACAAGTGCTGTCTCTGAACCAGGGTCTAGTTTGAAGCTTGACTGAGAGGAGTCCAGGATATTGGTGACTGATAGGTGCTGTTGGAGACTCTGCTCACTTCTCAGTTTGTTTAGCAATGGGAGGTGAGAACTAAGGAGCAATTTGTGAGGAGTCTAGCACTGAGTGATGCTTTCTTTTGTACTGGAAGGTACTTTGCTTTAGGGTGGGTGGTAGAGTTCTTAAAGGAGGATTTACAATCTGATATTAGCTGTCCCAGGTGTGTGTTTTTGTTGTTTTGTTTTTTTACTTTTTAAGGTCAGGAGTCAGTCCCATGTACGGCCTTGATTTCTGTCAGTGCTGCTACGATTGCTTCTTGTGTAAACAGGCCAAATTCTTGGAAGCAGGGTATTGTGTTCTGGGTGACTCATAAAGCCATCATGTAGGTGGGTGATCTCATGAAATGAGGGGCTGGTTTCCAGGGTTGAGTTGAGGCAGACTGAGTTTATGAAGTGATTTACAGTCTGGAAAACCTGTGGAGGGCATGACTCTGCTATTTCTGAGGCAGAGGAGACGTGCAATCTCTTTGCCTCCTTTGCACTAGTAGCATAGATTGGTAGAAATTCTTCGCCTGTTTCTGTACCAACTGTTTTCCACTACTGACACTCTAGCTTACCTGTTTGACATCCAAATTTCCTGCAGTTCTAGTGGCTTCTTATACCTGACAAAGTATGACGTAAGTGGAACATCAATTTAGAGATGCTCTTTGTTTACTAGAAATATTATTTCTGAGTAAGAAATCTTCTATTGATAGAAAAGAAAAGTCTTACTTCTTTGAAATGTGGCTGAACTCCATATTGTAATGACATTTTGTGAAAGGAAAAATAAATGCCAAAATTACATCCATTCTCTGATTTATCAACTTCATAAAGGGTGTTTGACAGTTCTGCACAATGCACTATTTCATTGCATCTTATCCTCTGTCAAAACATTATTAAAATAATACATAGGCATAGGGGGAAGGATATGTTGGGAGTGGGGAAGAGTAAATTGGATGTTTATCTTTCAGAAACCTACCACCCTTCCAAAAAGCATGTGAATGAAATATAATAGGTTATGCTCATTGAAGGGTATGTGGAGCAGCTGAAATGTTACCCACAGGATACAGACCATGTGATTTCTATTAAGTAACTAGCTGGTGGTTCTTATGGATAATTACACTTTTTTCCCATTCTGTTTTAGTCTGTCTGATAGTGTCCCGTGGGGCTGTTGTCTGAGACTTTAATAATATTTTTTGGAGTATTTTCAGCTTTAGTAACATCTCCTTCAATCCTAGGCTTACCACACACACCAGACTCTCCAGGGTCTGGTCTGAGATACTTCTATAAACTTAAGTAACTGAATATACACCATGGACACATTCTGGAAAAAATGGATCTAGACAGACTCATTTTAAAGACTTGCACACATATTTTTTCTAACCACAACTGCTGATTTTATATATATATATATATATATATATATATATATATATATAATCAATCATGAATTCTAATCAACTAACTTTTTTCCATGTACTTTTCCTGAAGAATTCAGTTTTGTGTCAGTGTTTTGCTAACTAAAAGTAATTGCTTTGTGGAGACTGAATGGCTTGACCTCCTGGTAAGAGATTATAGAGCCTTTTAGTCAGGCTCTTCCCAGTTCCCTAATGGCCGAAACATGTTCCGGTCTGACACCAGTCAAGTTTTGTGTGAAATGAGTTCACTAGTTTCATCCTGGATTTAATGAATATTTTTCCACAGCACAGGTGCAACCACTATTGGCATCTGTTTAGGTATTTCTAAGGTGCCCAAGTGCCATACGGTGACATAACTGAGAGTCTAAGGACTGAATTATGGTGGAGTATGAAATACCCTTCCACAACTAGAAATGCCTAAAATGGGGACTGATCAAAGCAGCAGGATAGTGCTAGGAAGCTTACAGCATCAGCTGCAGCAGTGCAGCTGTTCAGTGGATAAAGGATTTTAGACTGTAGTGATGTCAAGCTAATACCTTTCCTTTCAAAATCATAATTGAGAATTAAAGGAAAGAATTGAAACTGATACCAGTGCATAAAGGGATGTGTATTGTCCACAGTACCCATCTATAACTGCACCACAAAGGCGTGGTGGGGCTTTTCCATTTCTGAAGCGTATAGTGCTGCTTTTTTGGTACCAAAACTGAACAATCCTCTTTGGAAAAATGTGTAGACCTCAAGCTTAAATGTTTCTGTTGAAAAATTAAAGACACACAAATCCTTCTGTTTAACCTTATTCACCTGAGGTAGCAGCAAAATAGTTTATGAAACAATCACTGCTCAGACAACAGCAGTAGACAGAAAACTTGAAAAGAAGTGATTACAGGTTAAATTTATCAAATGGATATTACAGTTTGTAACTTAGGCTATATATTGTCCCTATAACATAGCCTCCATTTAAGGACTTGCATATACTACAATTTCCAGTTGTGTTTTAACACCTGCTAACACCTGCTTTTAACACAAACGCAGACAAGGAGCAAACATTTGGGCCTTCTGGTTAATTCTAAACACAACTAAGAACTGTAGGTGAAATAAACTTGGGCAGAGTTAGATTTTTTTCAGAGGCTCAATTCTGTGCTTGCCAGGCTTATGTTCACCAGGGCATGAGGCAGACTTTCAAAGGCAATGCAAAAGCATTATTTCACTGAGGCCCAAAGTGCTGTTTAATCTACATAAACCAATATTGTCTCATTGTTTACTTGTACTCTCCCATGGTCCGTGACTAGGGCTCCTCAGTTCTACAGTAATACAAATAAAAATGGGAGCACTTTACCCACCACAGAACTGCAGCGACCTGTGTGGGCAGCCCAGGAGCTGTTTTACAGCACATTGTACCACTCCACAAAAGAGTGAGACAAGACCTGAGAAGGATAGTGTACCTTACCATGGCCTGGAATCAGGAAAAACTTAGGGCAGCACTTAAATACATGCTTAACTATTGGTGCTTTTTGGACTCAGGACCTAAAAGTGAAGGGATGATTTAGTGATGCCAAATGCAACTATTGCATTGGAATAGGGCCAGCACACTAACACTACCAGCCCAACTTTTAGAGAAAAGCCCATGAGTCTTTTCATTTTGTTTTTTTAAACACCTTTATTCTCATTTTCTCAAATACTTCACCACCAATGGGAAAAAATACTTGATGATAAAAACAACGCGCTTCAGGTCATACAAAAAGGTGGGTAACATGTGGATTATGTTCTCAGAAGAGCCACCCTGTAAATGCTTTAGCAAGCAAAGACCACATTTTAAATGAGTGTCGTGACGTTGTTTCCGAATGTACAACGGCGAAATATCCAGAGCAGCCTCAAGAAGACCATGCGCGCACTGAAACCAAGCAAGCCCACAAGGGTTTAGTTACAGCAACATGAAGATTATCACCACTCAGTGGTGTCATTAAACCCCCTTTTAACTTGTTAATTATTTTGTTACTAACAGTTTGGCATCATTTTAAGAAAATGTATTTCTGCTCTTCAATTGTGATACAGCTTTACAAAAAACAAAGTGAAGTTGTCATTCGGAGAAAAATCAAACGCTTAATTATGTTTATGCTGTGCCTGCACTGCTTCAATAATGTCAGGGAATAAATGGGGTTTTTTTTTCTTCTCACTTCCAGATTTCTGGTATAACTCTTTATTTATCCAAAACAGACAAAAAGGAAAGCACTGAAATTCTGCATGTTATTGAAGAATGGAGCAAGTCAGGTCGAGATTCGGTCTTTATAGAAAGGTATTTTGAAAAATGTAGGAGAAGGGAGGAGGGCAGTTCTTGGGGAAGCTCCAACTCTGAAGGTGTAATGTTACGATAATTAGTTTCAGAATGGTCAGTAAGCCTCAAACAAAAACATGCCTTGAAGTTCACATTATTGTGATTTTTCCATGGAACAAACTGCCGTCTCTTACAATGGTAGCACAAATAAATAAATAAATTAATGGAGATAGCCTATCTCCTAAAACCGGAAGGGACCTTGAAAGGTCATCGAGTCCAGCCCCCTGCCTTCACTAGCAGGACCAAGTACTGATTTTGCCCCAGATCCCTAAGTTGAGGCCCCCCCTCAAGGATTGAGCTCACAACCCTGTGTTTAGCAGGCCAATGCTCAAACCACTGAGCTATCCCTCTCCCTGAAGTGCATTTACACTCCAATTCTGCACCTGTACTTCAGACCCCATGATACTGATTCTCAATTACGCTATGCTTAATGTTCTTTTAACCGTTTCTTGTATGTTATAAATCTAGGGTGAAATTCTTCCTTTATTGAAGTCAATGGCAAAACTCCCACTGACTTCATTGGAGCTAAGATTTCACCCTTTGGTCAGTTTCTGACATTTTCAAACTTATATGGCTACCATTGCTCCCCCTGGCTCTCTAGAGGAAAGCAGTATTAGGCAAGTGTTTTTTATTGGGGGCAGGGGAAGAGGAGTGTGTTTAACATGCTTGTGATAATTTCTCAGTGGTCTTTGAGAGGTTAAAAAATATAAGGAAGAGTTAAGGAATGAGAGAGACCTCGTTAAGTACAACAAAATACCAAATTATAACAGTGGTCCAGCTAAAATAACCAGGATGAGCAAATATACTATTAATCATCAACTGGATCTCAAAAATAGCAATGGGCCAGCATGGGCTATACCACCAGGAGAAGTAATAAGAAAAATTTCCACCGCAATTAAGTTAGAAAGGTGAACTCAGGCCCCAGAGAACTAAAATCCTCCGTGCTTCTAGCCTCCTTCAGAAACAGTGAGGCAATCCAGGCTGCCATGCAACCATTAGTGACCCCAGTTGAACCAGACCTTAGTTTTATGTTTCATAGGTAAAACAGCACCTCCAATATCCCACCGCCCGGTGGCACCATGCGGTTACATTGCGCCAGTATTGACTCCAAACAAATGCTGTTTTGTGCTGAATTACTAACGCCAGTAATTCTGATATGACCTAAATGTTGTCCAGAGGTTCTGTAAACAAGGATTGAACAAACCTGCACCTTAATTCAGGATATGTGGCATAACATGATATGTCCATAGACCAGCCCCATAAGTCGTCTCTGAGTCTCTAACTTTTATAACTCTAGGTTGATGAATTTAGCTAGCAGCATTCATTTAACATCAAATCTCTTCCTCTCCATTCTGGACAGTATTTTTCCTATAGGCTAATGAAAAATAGGTCATACCTACATTTTCAAAAGTAACCAGTAATTTTTGATTACTTCATTTTTGGGTGCCTAACTTGCAACCTTAATGTAGCTTGATTTTGAAGAGTCAGGTGATCGGCCTCTTTTGAAAATCTGACTCCTTCCAATTGTCTCAACTCAGACTCCCTAAGCCATTAATTACTTTTGGACATCACAGGTTAGATATCAACAGGAAGATATGGTAAGGAGATTGCATCCATGGGAAAGATTATATCAATTCCAAGGGGTCTCTTATTCTGGGCAGAGATAATAAATGTAATGGGGGGAGATTACAATGCTATAGAAAAGTCTCTCTTTGCCATTGTACAGCTTTGATAGTACTAGGAAAAATCTGAACTCATCTGACATATTTTCCTAGAAGTCATGTAACCACAGTGCGAAGAATTACATTGTCATTGGCTTGCTTTGCAGGCTTGGTCAGAGCAGCGATATGCTCCAAGGTTGCCTTATAAAAGTCAAACCCTAAGCTTTACAAATGGTGAACAATATCATTCCTATAATGGCTTGATCAGCAGGTGAAAGTTGAGATTCATGAGGCCTAATCAGAGTAGGGCTCATCAGTATTAAAAAGACATTGCTCACAAGCAAGAATATTGTATGAGGAAACAGATATCTTTCCTTGGTGCCACAAAATATTTGCAGTGCAGAGAAAAATCTCCTCATTATTCCTCCCAGTTTGCCAATAGACTGTTAAAAACATACATTCAAATGAACGCCAAGCGTACTCGCCTGATTTTTCTCCAGGATGAATGTAGTCATGTCCAGGAACTACCTCAGAGACCTTTTCCATCAGCAGAGGGAACTGAAACCAAAGCCTTCTACTGGTTTTCAAGTGGTTACTAATATTGATAAGTATCCTTGGAACAAAGATCAAAGTGTTCTGGAGGTAAGACTCTCTAATCCCTATGTCAGCTTTTTAGCAATGATCTTAAGGGCTGTGTTGAACAGTGAAATGTGCTTATAAAACTATCTTTCCTTAGGCTGCTTCCCTGACTTCACCACTAACATCATTAGGGTAGTTTTTAGTGACTCTGGAGGGAGTTAATTATGCTTAACCTCTATAACATTTGCAGCACATAGGGCGCCTATCCCTGTTTGAACTGTTTGTAAAATTCAGATAATAAATCATCTGTTCCTAGTGTTTTCCCAGGGTACAAACTGAATCCAGAGAAAATAGAATGTTTTGCAAACTGTGCAACCAGAAGCTACAATGGTGATCACACTTCCATTTTCTTTAATGGTTACAACATCTTTAAACTTGAATCAGTTAAAACACATGTCAGTAACACACATGCAAAACACATTAAAGCAGAAAACAGAAGTGGCTCCTTAAAGCTGATACTTTCATTCACTAATGACAGTTTTAGACAAGCATTTGATTTGCACTGATTACTGCATTCTTCTGATAGACAGAAAGACACCCTTCTGCTGGTGCACTATAGGGAATGTATAGTTAACAAGATGGATCAATGCATTACTGGTAGGGTGACCACTTGTCCAAAATTGGACAGGACAGGCCCAATATGTGGCGTTAAAGTCCCAGTCCTGGGCTGAATGACTCAGGGTCTGCATTTGTCCTGGGTTCCCTGCGGTGCTACTGCACACCTGCCCGAGGCTGAGGGGCAGTGCCAGCCTTTTCCCAATGGGGGAGGCTGAAGTGGGCTTTAGCCCCCACCCTTTGCCATGAGGCCCCACCCCTGTTCCTCCTCTTTTCCCCAAGCCCCACTCCCTGGCCAGGCTGGAAGCCAGAGCCAGGTCATGGTAAGAGCCACCCAGGGAGCCTGGGCTGCTGTGGGGAATCCCAGACCCTCCACCTGCCTTGGGCAGCAGGCCCTGGGGAAGCAGGGACACAGGCGGGGGCTGCTCTTGTGCACCCCAGCCCCACATTCAGGGTAGAGGGTCCTGCTCATCACAGCAGCCCGGACTCTTTGGGCAGCTCTTATCATGGCCTGGCTCCAGCTTCTGGCCTGGCCTGGCCAGGGGATGAGGCCTCATGGGAAAGAGGGGCAGGGGGCGGGGCCATGGATGGGCAGGGCTCCTGCATATGTCTCGCTTTTGCCTTTCGAAAAGGTGGTCACCCTAGCTACTGAGACATTCTGGGTTTAGTTCATGGGACCATCACAGCAGCTCTTTGAGAAGATGGCTAAAGATGAAATGCAATGGGGAACAGTCAGGAGAGTTGCCTAGAAGTGTTTGGGTTTGCATAAGTTTTGCGTAAACATCTAGACATATCTGGACTGACCATTCAGTCCCTTTGAGAGCTTTTTAGTCTCCCATATAGGGTGTTTCAGCACAGATGGCGTAACAGCCCCAGCTGGTGTGCACGGTTACGTGCCAGTCCCCAATGTGCTCTAACCTATTTCACAGCCGTGTTTATGACTGAGTGCAGAGGGGATCAGGATGATTAAAAGTATGGCACCAAGTGTGCTTTCCAGCCACATACAGAGGCAGCTTTCCACGGAGACATATTCAACAACTTCCAGGGTCCATCCAAACAGGAATGGCAGAACTGGAATAGCCAGTGTTCAGAGAACTCTTTCTTGGACCTTTTCCTTCTGAGATGGGGTGACTCTCTAGCCTAATAGTGGATAGGACTTTCCTCCACCAGATCCACTGTAGCAAGGTCTCTCCATGCCCAAATCGCCCCCATTCCTCTGAATACTGTTGAAGGTTCTCCAAGTAAAGGGTTTGCAGTGGGGGGTGGGTTGAACAGGAGGGCTGCTGAGTGAGAGGGACCACAGAAGCTGCATGTAATCTACTTCTACTGTCAGGATCCTAACAAGGGCAGTCCGGACCAAGAGTCAGAGTCAGGTCAAACCTGAGACAAGGAGAGGGGGAGGAGTTTGTAGTCAGGTTCCAGGTCAGGGTCAATACTAAGCATCAGAGTCCGAGTTAGGTTTCAGGGTCCAGGTCAGGAGGCGAAGACCAAATAAAGCTGAGGTCAAAGCCAGACGTTCAGGAGCAGAAACTATAATGGCAATGACAGGAGATCCACCCTGTTGTGTAGACACTTCCGGGAATGTCTGTTGGGTTTATATATGGTGGGGAGCCAATCAGGAGCCATGAGCCTTCTGCCTATCAGACCCCTTGAGGTGTGACTTCTGATGGTCTGTAGCCACAGCAGGTGATGGGCAATGGTGCACAAGCTGGTTACAGCTGCTGCTGGCTGGCATCATGGAGCAGTCAGCTGCCTGGCTGCTCTGTAAACCTGGCTTCTAGACCTGCAGGGCTTTACAGAACTAGTCTCATAGAGGTTCCTGGAAAAGATACTACAACCTCAGGCTGGATAAACTTTTCTACAAAGCTGTATGGGGATGAAGGTGGGGAGTTCCAGGTGGCACCTTCAGCAAGGTGGGCTATCTCTAGTAGCACTACTTGAAGGAAACCACACTGCTAGGGGCAAGGCAGGAGTGTGATCACTAGTGGCTAGACAGTGTAGAAGCACAAAAAGACCTCTTCCCAGGTGACCCTCCTGGCAGGGCAGGGCCTACAGCCTAATCCATAGGGGAGTCAAACCATGTTCCCTGATGGAGTGATGTGGGGAGACGGCTGAAGAGGGTCATGGTGGGGCATGAACCCCTCTTGTGAGTATTCCTGTGGGATAGTGCAATTTGTCTCACTTTGTTTACGCGCTTCACTCATTTTCCTGAAAGCTTTCTGGCAGCAATGTCCTATTCAAACTCTGCTCAAATTCATGGCTAAAAAAAACCCTCAAAAGAAACATTCCCAGTGTCACTCGTCAGACAGGGATGTACGGGAGCAATTGGACAAAGGAGGCAAGGATCTCAACTGTCAGGAAAGTCTTGTGTGAACACTTCCCCAGTTTTCAACATTTGGTGAAAATCAGTGAAATATGGAGCACAGATTATACAGCAATTTCTTCTAAATGACAGCACTGGATTCTGAAATTATACAAAGCAGGACCAAAGCGCCCCTCTGGATTTCTAAAGATGCCCTAAGTGAAAGCAACACACTAGCAGAACACACACGGCATATTTTGAAGCAACTTTGTCAGCTCAGAAATGTACCTCTGGTGTGTTCTTCCACATAACCGCTTATTTGTAGAATAAACTAGGTAAGACAATGCCAGGTCTCAGGAATCTAGATCACAAAGTACACACAGCCAAGCTGATGTCATTGAGTGTTGTGAAAAGTGGGAGGAAAGAGACAATCTATGTTTTGACCAGTGGGCGGCAAATGAGTGCCAACAGCTGGAATGTAGGAGAAGGAAAAAGTTGCATTTGGAAAATAAGGGATTTTGAATGGAATCCAACCTCTTCAGGATTAGCAGGAAACCTAAGACCCTGGGATGTGGTCTAGCCGGTTATTGGAGGAGTGGAAAAGCAGAGAACCACAGTAGCTGTGGTTGAGAACACTAGCCTTCAATAGATTGATGCCATTTACATGTTCCAGGAATAGATTATTTTCAGTGAAATAAGGCCATCTCATGTCTTTCGGTATCTAGACTATCATGACGGTCTGGCAGGTCAGCATAGGCCATATCATAAAACTCATTTCATTTTTGAAAAATTAAAGAAATCAGTAGCAATAACGTAAGTATTGCCATGGCTTTCCAGCAGGAGCACATGTTTTCCAGTGTATGACAATGGGCACAAATCAGACATTTTCTAGCTTTTCACCTGTTTTAACTGGAGTGCTCCCTTCAAGATGGAGCTGTTCAGCATTTCAATTCCCACCCTGCTCTTTACCTGGAGCAAAGATAACGTTCATTTATTTAGTGCATTGGAGCCAAAGGTACTCTACAAAGTATCGCTTCATCCCTCATTGGGGTGAAATGCAGGAACTATTAAACAGTGCAGAGTAACAATCTACATAGTTTAGGACAGAAAATGAAGAACAATCCCACAGCCAATTGAAACTGCATGAAGCATTTAAATAGGTTGGCTGTAACTACCTAAGTTGGAATCTAGCCATCCAATCAAACTTAACTCTCTCACAAAAAGCCATCTGTGATAGATGCTTAAATACTACAGTGATGTCAGCCATATAAATATTTAGTGTGAGAGAATTATTGCAGGCATTCAGGACCTGAGTTTTATGTCTCATTTGAAAGATGGCACCTCCAGCAGCAGCACGTTCTCCCCCTAGCACCATGCTGTCATGCTTGTTCTGAGCCCACTCAGTTCCACCTACTCAGTCAACAACACCATTGCTTGCAGCATGTGCATATTCCTTAGCAGTCTCCCATCCAAGTAGTCTCCTGGCCTCACGCTGCTTAATTTGTGAGAGCTAACAGGATCACAACACAAAGTGATGATGATGCTATTGACATGAGTAGAGCTTTATAATCTCAGATACACCTGATGCACTTTTTCATAGTTTAGTTGAAACACCAGTGGTTTGAAACTCTAACGGCGCTCTACAAAAAGCAGTTCAAATAGAACTAGTATGTATTTATTAACTAAGGGAGCAACACAGCCTTAGGAAGCCTGTATGTGGCCTAGATAGCAGTACAAGCGGACAACTGAGTGTAAATCACTTATGGTGATCCTCGGGTAGCCCTACTCTACTAGGAGTACTTGTGGCACCTTAGAGACTACCAAATTTATTTGGGCATAAGCTTTCATTGGCTAAAACCCACTTCATCAGACACATGGAGTGGAAAATAAAGTAGGAAGATATATATATATATATAAGAGAACATGAAAAGATGGGGGTTGCCATACCAACTCTAACGAGACAAATCAATTAAGGTGGGCTATTATCAGCAGGAGAAAAAAAACGTTTGTAGTGATAATCAGGATGACCCATTTCAAACAGTTGACAAGAAGGTGTGAGTAACAGTAGGGGGGAAATTAGCATGGGGAAATAGCTTTTAGTTTGTGTAATGACCCCATCCACTCCCAGTCTTTATTCAAGCCTAATTTAATGGTGTCCCCTCTTTCCCCTTGCTCTACTCCTCTCCTCCAGTAGGAATTGTAGTTCCTGGACTCAAAGGTAGAGGAACCACCTAAGAACAAACATACAAACGCAAACTGGGGTAGCTATCTGCACCTAGCTAGATACACACTTTCCCCCAGGCTAAATAACCCAGCTGGGTACTGGGGAGCCCCACTGGGGTAAGGAGAAGGAAGTATTCTTTGCCCAGGCCAGGGATTGGCAATGGAGCTGCTCTGGGGAGTCTAAAGACTGGAGTAGCCTCTGTTGCCAAATCATGAGCTTCCACACAAAAGATGGGCTCTGCAGCAGCAGATCCTATAGGTAGGTAGGGTTGCCAACTTTCTAATCGCACAAAACCGAACACCCATGCCCCGCCCTTTCCCTGAGGCCACGCCCCCCACTGCACCCCTTCTCTGAGGCCCCTGCCCCCATTTACTCCAGCCCCGCTCCCGTTGTCACTCGCTCTCCCCAACGCTTGCTCACTTTCACCACGCTGGGGCAGGGGGCTGAGTGCGGGAGGGGGTGAGGGCTCTGGCTGGGGGGGGTGCGGGTTCCAGGGTGGGGCCAGAAATTAGGGGTTCAGGGTATAGGAGGGGGCTTTGGGCTAGAGCAGGGGGCTGGGGTATGGGAGGGGATCTGGGCTGGGGCTGAGGGGTTTGGGGTGTAGGACGGGGTTCAGAGCTGGGGCAGGGGATTGGGATGCGGGAGGGGGGAAGGGGTGTGGGCTCCGGTCGGGTGGCGCTTATGTTGGGTGGCTCCCAGCAGTGACCAGCATATGTCTCCAACTCCTTGACTCAGGGGCGGCCAGGTGGCTTTGCGCACTGCCCCTGCCCATGGAGCACAGCCCCCTCAGTTCCCATTGGCCATGGTTCCTGGCCAATAGGAACTGCAGAGTTGGCTCTGGGGGTGGGAGAAGTGCATGCAGACCCCCTGGCTGCCCCTGCGCCTAGGAGCCAGACATGCCGGCCGCTTCCGGGAGCTGCGCAGAGTCAAGGCAGGTAGGGAACCTGCTTTAGCCCCACTGCGCTGCTGACCAGACTTTTAGTGGCCTATTAAAATCTCCCAAGTTGCATTCAACCTTGCCTTTGGAGCTGCTGCTGTCCCCACCGACCTGTGTGTAGCTGCAAAGAGAGACCTCACAGAGCAGATCTGCATGCTGCCCAGGGTGTGTATGCTGTTTCCACTGCCAGAGAACCCACTGTGACCATGCATGAAGGAGAAGGCAAAATTTGCCCCATTGTGCATAGTTTTTCAGAGCATTTGGGGGACTGTTGGCTCTGAGTTATGACATTCCTACCTCTCCCTGTGGCTCTTCTTTGTAGGACAATGGGCATACGGGTATTACTGAACATGATCTAGAGGGAAAAGCTCTTGAAATTTAAGCAATGTGCACTAGCCTCCTTGCTAGTTTGGTTAATTGCGAATTTCAAATATGGGCAGATGAAGAGATCCTTTATTTTTTTACTTAGTGCTTTGCTAAAATGTAGGTACCTTCTGACATTGTTAAATCTGGCAAGATCTGTAGAAGGCCTTGGCCCAAGGCTGTGCACCCTTCCAATCATTTCACCCAGCAAAAAGGTGGGGCTCAGAATTCTCTTTCCTTTTGTTAGGCAGATCCAGGTCACAAAGTGATGGGCATTTTAATGAGAACCTTCCTCACCCCTCCCAAACGCCCCACTGATTCAACAGCCCAGTAGCCAGGGAAGAAATGTGTGTGTTTTTCTTAGTATTAATCCAGCTGTGAGCTGGGTTAACTGAAGTGGAGGCCTCTGATGGCCACCAGATGTCTTTACAGCCCCTAATTGGCAAATATTTGTCTGCTTTTAAATCTAATTTGCATTCATGAGGGAGAATGGCGGGAGGCACAATTTGACCAAAGTTGGATTTTTGTTGTTTTTACGATGGTAAAAAAACATTTTTTGTTGTTTTTGTTTTGGTTACTGTTTTTCCCCACACATGTCCAGATCTCTGGTCCTTAAGTCAATAGCCTCTTAGCTTTTTTTTCTGGTAGAAAAATGTGACATACAGGGCTAGATACTTTGCTGATTTAAACCCATTGCCATCTCATTAAATCAGTGCAGAAGTTAGCCCTTAGTTTTGCTAGTATATGTAAATTCTTAGGCCTTGTCTACAATAGCAAGTTTCTGCACAGTAAAGCAGCTTTCTGCGCTGTAACTCCCGAGGTGTACACACTACCAAGCCACATAGTGAGCAGAAACTGCACAGTTGCAGCGCTGTAAAAAAAACCACCCTGATGAGAGATGTACAGCTTTCTGCATCGGGGCTACAATGCCACGGTGCCAGTGTAGACACCCTGGTCGATTACAGCGCCGCAATTGGCCTCCGGGAGGTGTCCCACAATGCCTGTTCTCACCCCTCTGGTCATCGGTTTGAACTCTACTGCCCCTCCCTCAGGTGACCAACCGTGAGCCCCACCCCTTAAATTCCTTGGGAATTTTGAAAGTCCCCTTCCTGTTTGCTTGGTGACGCGTGCAGTGCTCTCAGTGCATCTTTCCAGGTGACCATGTGCCCGCTTTCCCCCCCCACTCCCCCTGACACTGTCAACACACTCTTATCAACCTCCTGGCTCCAGTCTGTACCCGCAGCATTCCACTCCTCCCTCCTCACAGTCCAGCACTGTGGACTCCCAGTACCCATTGCACTCAACATCCATCCCTCTACAGTTTAGCCCTGCTGAAGTACAGTGCCCGCTGCACTGTACTCCAAAGGACAAGGTTGCATATGATACCGGGATATACACAAATCTTTAACTGTCCCGGGATCCCACCTCCTCCCAGGACCCTCCCTTTCCCCATTCCCTTCAGTGCTGATGTGGTTTTTTGTTTGTCTCTCTCCTCCGGTTGTTTTTTAATAAAATAATTGTGTTGGTTTGAAAGCAATCTTTATTCCATTAATTGAAAGCAAACAACAGAGCCCTGCAAAGCAACAGGCAATTTTCTTAAACCTTCATAGTGCAACATCTGCACCAATCACAATCACCTCTTAGCATTACAAGCACTGCACTCTTGAGCATAGCAACAAATATTACTGGCTTTCAGCTTCAAACTGCTGCCTCAAGGCATCCCTGATCCTTATGGCCCCACGCTGCGCCCCTCTAATAGCCCTAGTCTCTGGCTGTTCAAATTCAGCCTCCAGGCGCTGAGCCTCAGCAGTCCAGCTCTGAGTGAAGCTTTCACCCTTCCCTTCACAAATACTATGGAGCATACAGCATGCGCTATAAGCATACTGAACCGCTCCTTGCTGCTGTCAAGGTGCCCCGTGTATGGCTTCATAGGCCATAGCATTAAGGGGCTCCCAGAATCACAATGGGCATTTTGACTTCCCCTATGGTGATCTTCTGGTGATGACCTGCTTGCAGCTTCCTGAACAGCCAGTGTTCCGAAAGATGTGTGCGTCATGCACCTTTCCGGACCACCCTGCATTAATGTCCATGAAACACCCACGATGATCCACAAACGCCTGAAGAACCATTGAGAAATACCCCTTCAGATTAATGTACTCGATGGCTAGGTAGTCTGGTGCCAGAATTGGAATATGTGTGCCAGCTATCGCCCCTCCGCAGTTCGGGAAGTCCATTTATGCAAAGCCATCCACAATGTCAAGCACGTTGCCCAGAGTCACAGTCTTTTGGAGCAGGATGTGATTAATGGCCCTGCACTCTTCCATCAACACATGTCCAACGATTGACTTTCCCACTCCAAAATGGTTAGCAACTGATCGGTAGCAGTCTGGAGTAGCCAGCTTCCACAGTGCAATCTCCATGCACTTCTCCAACGGCAGGACAGCTCTCATTCTTGTTTCCTTGTGCCACAGGGCTGGGGTGAACTTATCACACAGTCCCATGAATGTGGATTTCATAAGAATGGCCATACTGGGTCAGACCAAAGGTCCATCTAGCCCAGTATCCTGTCTACCGACAGTGGCCAATGCCAGGTGCCCCAGAGGGAGTGAACCTAACAAGTAATGATCAAGTGATCGCTCTCCTGTCATCCATCTCCACCCTCTGACAAACAGAGGCTAGGAACACCATTCCTTACCCATCCTGGCTAATAGCCACTAATGGACTTAACCTCCATGAATTTATCCAGTTCTCTTTTAAACACTGTTATAGTCCTAGCCTTCACAACCTCCTCAGACAAGGAGTTCCACAAGTTCTGCAGCCACTGATCATCATCCCAGACATGCATGATGATGTGATCCCACCACTCACTGCTTGTTTCCTGAGCCCAAAAGCGGCGTTCTGCTGTGGTCAGCACCTCCATGAATGCCACTAGCAAGCTCGTGTCGTAGCTAGTACACGTGGCAAGATCTATGTTGCATTCCTCTTGCCTTTGTAGTTTAAGGAGTAACTCCACTGTCACTCATGACGTGTTGGTCAGAGCGAGCAACTGGTCAACAGTGCGGGATCCATTCCTGTAGACTGAAGAGGCAGAGTGCACAGTACACAAACTGTTGAAAGATGGTGCCAAATGCAGACGGAAGCACAGGGATTGCCAGGATGCAAAGCAATGCATCATGGGGCATTGGGATAGGACCCAGGATGCCCCGCAACCCCCTCCACCTTCCTACAACTCTCAGCGGCAGAAGAGGAAGAGATGCTCTGTGGGACAGCTGCCCAGAGTGCACCGCTCCGAATACCGCTGCAAGTGCCGCAAGTGTGAACACGCTATTGCGCAGGCAGCTAATGGTGTGAATACACAACAGCGGTTTCCCTTCAGCACTCTCTGAGTGGCGCTGTAACTGCCAGCGATGTAACTCTGCCAGTGTAGACATACCCTTAGATCCACTGTCTGTCTTGTCCCCTACCTGGTTGTTTCGCCTTGCACCAGCTACTGACTCTTCTGATCACAGATCCCTGTCCACCTAACTGAGATCAAGACCATGCAGTGCAGCATTGCTCTAGCAATGTGTTAGGAAGGACATACGAGAATTTACAGTGTTAGTGTCTGACCTACCACCTACTGACATCAAAGGCAAAATTCCCACTGACTTCAGTGGGACAGGGTCCGGAGCTAAGCTCCCAGGGACTGTTTTTGTACAGTGCCCCGCACAATGGGCCCCCAACCTAGGCATTACTGCAATAAATAATAATAATGTAGCCTCAGGTGTTTCTGACTAAGGGTATGTCTACAGTAAGTAGGTAGGTAGGTACCTACTATGGGCGAATCTGTGGTTCCAGGATCGGACTCCTGAGTCATCTCAGGACCCATATGTAAATCTGTGATACATCGAATCGAGGGATCGCCGATGATGATGTCTATAGTGTAATCAGGAGGTGTAATTGCAGCATGTGTAGACATACCTGAGTGAGCTTTCAATACAGACAGCTCTCATATTGATAGCAGTGAAGTCTCAGCAGTATGGACTTCAGCACAGGCTAGCGACCCAAATAATTAGCCAGGGTCCCCGGAGGGCTGGAACAGCCTATGCTGAAGCCTGGGCTGCCATGGCTTCACTGCTATCGGTATTCAAGCTAGCTAGCTTGGCTCCGTCTACATGTGCTGCAATCACAACTGATTGCAATGCAGATTGCACATTGTAAATTCTCCATCAGAAAGCAGCCAGCGTTCCTACATGACTGTACCTCTCCCTCCTGGAGTTGGCGACATGCAACCCCATCCCTCAAAAGAACACTCCATTTCACTTGCCATTTCCCCCGCCCCACTCTAACCACACTCCCGTGACCCAGCTAGTATGGGAGAGGAAGGCTTTTCCAGTAATAGCAATTAATAGTAATCTGAATGGTACAGGGAGCAGGATTTTCTATGCATTGGCCTCAGCAAATCTGTCTGCTCGTAACCTGTTCAGTGTATGTTTATATGATACCCTGGAAAAACTGTAGAAGTACAGCTTGTTCTTAAGCAGCAAAGGTTGTCCATGTAATGATGCCAAAGACTTCAGGCTATCTGAGGTTTTCATTGAGAAATTTGTTCCATTTGCTTGTTTTGGACGAGCTTGTCCTCATTGTCCACCCACATCTCTCAACACACCGTAGCTGTACCCTGATATATCGTTTAAAATCCAGGTCACTTAACACCATGTTATTACTGATTGAACGTATGTCCGCTGGGAATGGAGGAGACACATTTCCATAGAATTCATCTTTTTGCCTTTCTTATCCATTTGTCTATATGCCTAATTTGTTGGTATTTGTATATCACACTCTTAAGCAGATATTTCATCATTTCTGTACAAAATACAAGAAAAATGGACTCAAAGAAATCACAAACCTCAACCAAATATGGTCTTTAATAACATCCTTTGCTTTTCCTAGGCCCTAGCCGAGTGGGGTCTTTAGGTGCTACAACAGTACAAATAACAGAGAATAGCAACAAGAGTATCGTATAGGGTTCAATATTTAACACAAAAGTGCTTGAAGAACAGTTCCCATCTTTCCACTGAGAAATTAATAGTTCCCTTTAATCGCATTGGAAATGTGCCTGTGGATTTTGCTATTAAGAATAATCTGTGGTACTTCCATTCAAACCGTTACCATTTTATCACACTACATAACCAAGGTTGTTAGTGACAACAATAAAAATGTTATGAATAGTGCCTGCTGTGAAGCTTTCTAAAGTCAAATTTCTCAGCTGCTTTAGTTGCTTTTTAATAGCTCACAATAAAGAATAAGGAGGGCATTTTCAAAGCCTTGTATAGAATTTACCTACATAACCCCTGATGATCTTAAAGGTAAAATCCCTGTGTGATATATTGCAAACGTTCCCCTAAGAACTTTTAAAAACGAGGCTCGTATTACCAAAAGATAGCCAATAAACGGTCTGAAAGTCTATATAAGGTAAATGTCAGGTTAATCAATATAAGCTATTATTTAAGATAGAAATTAACTTCAAAGCTGAGAACTTACTGCCAAAATTTGACATCCCATCCTGCACAAGCTAAATTAAAATGGCTAGTTTATTTAAAAAAAAAAAAATCTGAAAACCAGGTTTTATAATAAACACCAACACCGTTTTAACCCTTTTACTAAAAACTCAATGCTATAATATAACATTATTTCAGAATTTTGCATGCAGTATGAATAGTATCTCCAACATTTATTGATTAAAAACAAGCAAAAAATATATAAGTTATTTCAGCTTTGATTGGCTTATATTGTGCAATATACTAGTCGGATCATTTGAGACACAAAAAGGGCTATCAGCTTTCTGAAAGAAATAAACCAACTATGATGTTTGGTTCATGGATGATGAGCACCTAATAAACCCTGAGACCCCAGAACATATTGGAGAGAACATAGAATCAGAGAAATGTAGGCCTGGAAGGGACCTTAAGAAGTTATCTAGTCCAGCCCCCTGTGCCAAGGCAGGACCATAATCTTCGGGGACCATCCCTGACAGGAATTTGTCTAACATATTGTTTTAAACTTTCAGTGATGGGGATTCCACAACCTTCCTTGGAAGCCTATTCCAGAGCTTAACTAGCATTATAGGTAGAAAGCTTTTCATAAGAACATAAGAACGACCGTACCGGGTCAGACCAAAGGTCCATCTAGCCCAGTATCCTGTCTACCAACAGTGGCCAATGCCAGGTGCCCCAGAGGGAGTGAACCCAACAGGCAATGATCAAGTGATCTCTCTCCTGCCATCCATCTCCATCCTCTGAGGCTAGGGACACCATTTCTTACCCACCCTGGCAAATAGCCATTAATGGACTTAACCACCATGAATTTATCCAGTTCTCTTTTAAACGCTGTTATAGTCCCAGCCTCCTCAGGTAAGGAGTTCACAACCTCCTCAGGTAAGGAGTTCCACAAGTTGACTGTGCGCTGCGTGAAGAAGAACTTCCTTGTATTTGTTTTAAACCTGCTGCCTATTAATGTCATTTGGTGACCCCTAGTTCTTGTATTATATTTTCCTAATATCTACTCTAAATCTCCCTTCCTGCAGATTAAGCCCATTACTGCTTGTCGTACCTTCAGTGATCATGGAGAACAATTGATCATCGTCCTCTTTGTTACAGCACTTAACATACTTGATTACTGTTATCAGGTCCCCCCTCAGGTTCTTCCAGAGTGATGCTGTGGCCAAAAGAACTAATGCCTTGGGTGTGTAAAGAGGGGAATATCAAGTAGAAATAGGGAGGTTATATTACCTCTGTATTTGGCACTGTTATGACCACTACTAGAATACTGTGTCCCAGTCTGGTGTCTACAATTCAAGAAGGATGGTGATAAATTGGAGAGGGTTCAGAGAAGAGACCTGAGAATGATTAAAGGATTGGAAAATATGCCTTATATTGAAAGACTCAAGGAGCTTAATTGCTTTAGCTTAACAAAAAGAAGGTTAATGGGTGACTTGATTACAGTTTATAAGGACCTACATGGAAAATAGAAATTTGATCATAGTGGGCTCTTCAATCTAGTAGACAAAGATATGACAAGACAAAATCCAATTGCTGGAAGTTGAAGCTAGACAAATTCAGGCTAGAAATCAGATGCACATTTTTAACATTGTTCAGCAGAGCTAAGGCATTCCTGTGACATTATACCATATGCATGCCTTATTTCCTATCTAGAAGTCCCCCAGGGAGGTATGTCCACAAGGAGACCTTTGGATGTGGATCGCCTGCTGTCCATGAAGAGAAGGATCGTGTGTTACCTCCATAACACCATACTCATGTCTTTGGATTCTGTGGAGTGCCTCCATAGGGTCAGGAATCTGTGCGTGTTAAGGGAGACAGTGAGTGGGAGAGGAGAGTGCATGATGCCAGGTTTATTAAGTACACCATCGACTCACTCCACATTTCCCAACATTAGTGGGGAATCTGCTTTTATAAACACAGCATCAATCTGTATTGGTTTTTATACAGAGTCACATTGTGCTGTTGACCCTTCCTTTGGGGGAATCTGGAGGCAGCTGCCATCAAGAAGAGAAGGCTTAGGAGTGCAACTCCATCAGTGCCACGTTAACAAGGGAGAAGCCTCTGTGGCCCAAGAAACAGTATGGAGGCACAGAGTCTCCAAACAGACAACAGAGATGTGTGGCAGATCTGAGGGTTCCAAATTAAACTCCTTACCTGTTCTAGAGGGAGCAAGGCTGGATATTTTACAGAATGATCCCACTGCTTCCTGCCAGCTATACTTGTTTTTCCAAGAATGGGAATAGTTCTGGGCCTCAGATTTTTTTTTTTTAAAGGGATGCGGTACCATCACAGGGAAGAACTAGGCTGCGGTGATCTGATGCCTACAGTGGCATAAAGTGAGGGACAGGGAGGGATACTATATTTTTGGTATATTAGGGATGGCAGAAGCTTATTTTCTGACACTGTTACACAACCATATTACATATCCTTTGTTCTGGCCTTTAACATATGGAAAGAACATTATGCTTTCTTTTCTAAAACAGATGGATGTTGCTGGTCTCCACAGTTCTATTGAAAGTCAGTTCATTATTTGTACATAGACTTTGTAAAATACATTCCTCCTATAAACTTGCAAATCTTTGAAATTTAAGTTTCCTGAGTTTCCTGTACCATCTTCAAAGAAAAGCAGTTGATGCTTTTCCCGCCCCTTTTAGCAATCATGCTACAGAAGTCAAATAACACAGAAAACAGGAAATTAAATGAATTACTGTGGAATCCTGCAGATGATTCTAATTTTGTTTTTCCAGCTAATAAAGTTTTTTTGTTGTTGTTGTTTATAAAAATCATAAAATAACCACCCCATTAAAGTATTTTGTCTGTAATTACTTTATTTATATTATTCTCATTGTCCAGTATACGTCTTCCATAAATTCAATTTGTAATAAAGGAAAACAGATATTTCTGTTTTGTAACATTTTTGGAACACATTTGAAGCATTTCATTGACACTGTTAAGTAGCGGTTAGATCCCTTGGGTCCCTGTTCACGAAATACACATTTTCACATATACCAACAAAAATGGCAGCAGTTTCTGGATAAAGGCAGGCCCAGTGTCAATTCAAAAAAACCCAAACCAAAACAAAAACCCTAAGGCAAGTATCCAGCATAAAGAATATCTGCAAATTCCTGGAAAATGAAGAGGGGAAAGCTTAATTTCAGGACATGTTAAGAGTATTACAACTCTGTACAATACCTGTTCCAGTCATGTCTACTTGCCAAAAATCACAGCATTTCCTTTTTGAACCAGTTCACTTTGGCAGGACACTAGCATGTCTATTACTCGGTGGTCTATATGAATCAAGTTTTTCTCGTCTTAGTCTAGTTGCTAGCACACAGATCAAATAATAAAAAAACACCATGACAGCTGACACTGATTCGCACCTTCGTTGGAAAGCCCAGCAGAAAAACCAAGTACTGAATGTGTTTAGAGACTGGTCTACCTTTCTATGGGGGAGGAGCGGTCCCAGGAAGTCAGAGTGGAGGCAGATTTGGGCAGCGGTGTGAGGAAACTTTTACTGCCATTGCCCATTTTGTACTTACTCTTTGGCCTAGCAGAAAATGTCAATCTCTAGTGCTACCATCTTGCCACGGGTACTAAAAATGACTTACAGTTTCTTGTAGAATATAAAATGTCTGCTACTCTATCTCTGGCACAAGCAAATCCAGACTAAATACATAGAAACAGAATAGGAGATTTTTTTACTTTCTGAGATAGGTGTTGGCATGTATCATGCAGCTGAGGTTACCATCTGCCCTTTAGTTAGTAAGAGAGCCCACTATATGTCATCCCTGCAACTCACTTACTCCAAGCTGATATGTATCCTGATGCCTGCCAACAATCTGTAAACAATTGCTAAATTTACAGCTGATGCCTTTCACAGAAGCAGCCCATTCAGACAGTTATGTTAGGAGCTGTCTCCCTCTCCTACGCCCCAACTTTTCAATTGTGGATCTCAAAAAATAATTGACAACTTCTTATATCGAGAGAAAATGTGAGCCAATCGCACCTGCAGTATGTTTTGATCACCAATTGCTTTGGAAGGATTGACTGAGGGTAGGTTAAATAATATATGCGGGGGTGCTGGAACAATTTGTATAGTGGGGGAGCTGAGAGCCATTGAACCAAACTGTAAATCCTGTATATGATGGAAACCACTTCAAGCCAGGAGGCGCGGCAGCATCCCTAGCTCCATCACCTATGACTAGAGGGATGCCCTTTTCAAATATTATCCATCAAATACCTGTCTAAACCAATAATTTCAAGCATGTAACTCAGTGTCCATTCTGGAGCTCAAAGCACACACTCCTTTCTCTTTACCGTCTATAAAATTATCAGAAGCAATCAGGACGAACTCCCCTACAGTTTCTGCCCAGGAAAGAATGTTGGGGCTGCTTACTGATGTCATCCCCTCAGAAGCTAACACAAATGACTATTGGAAAACGATTGTCGCTGCCTGTAACTGTAGCATTGCAATAGCAGAATAAAGAGTCTACAAGAAGGTGCTCTGTTTCAACAATTAAGGGAAATTATTATTCTGCAATGTGGCTGCCACTACTATGGATGAATGGGGGAATCTTCCTCAACAGTCAATAAGGCAGATTAGAGAGATATTACCTCACCCACCTTGTCTCTTTAATATCCTGGGATCGACACAGCTACAATTACACTGCATACAACAGTGAGGCAGTTGGCAACCAATCTGCAAGCAAGATTTTTCAACCAGTATCAGCATAAATAAAAATGTCAAAATTCAACCCTGAAGTTTGACAAGCTCATAAAATGGCCTCGGTGCAAGGAGAGCGTCACCAGACTCCAGAACACAAAGCAACTGAATACAGAGAACAATGAATAACAGGCAGGCCTACAAGTATTAATATTAGTTCATGCAAAGGGAAGTCAATCTGAAAACATTTAGAAATAGTTTGTCCACAATGAGGAAAAAGATGAGAATCATTGTAACATAAGTCTTAAGATGATATATGATGAGCATATCATTCCAGAAAGGAATGTAATACACCAAGGTTTGCCCAGGGTCTGAAAAGGTGCAAAGACATACTAGTACTGTATGAAAAAGCACTGTGATTTCAGAAACATTACTATTAATATTTTTGCTAATTCTGGAACAGGCAGTGCAAGTGGCACAGCTGCCTGAGCCACTGACAATGCAAGACACCCAGCAAGAAAGTAGTAGAAGCATGATGCAAGAAGTAGCAATGAAAAGGAATCATACTGAGAAAAGGGAAGCACTATAAAAATGCATCCTTGGGAGCTCTGAGTTCCCTAAGTAGAAATGAGACAAGTGTGACAAGGAAAAACCCAGGAAAGATGAGGTGTAGATTTTAAAAAGCTCAGTGAAGCAGTATGGAGTTATGTTATTCTCCCCCCTTCCCCCCCCCCCCCCCGCAAAAAAAGAAAAATAATAGTATAACCTTTGGTGCAACGGTGTTAGTTTCACTAGAAGCAGATAATGGATACTGGTGAATTCTGCTTCACCCTCAAAGTAAGAATCTGACAATTTTATAACACCAGACAGAACAGATTGCTTTTTTCCCCTCTCACTCAATATCACAAGCGCTCCAGAAATCATCCAAAGGAACTTTATAGATTCATAGATTCCAAGGCCAGAAGGGACCATTGTGATCATCTAGTCTGACCTCCTGTATAACACAGGCCAGAGAGCTTCCCCAGAATAATTCCTAGAGCAGATCTTTTAGAAAAACATTCAACCTTGATTTAAAAATGGTCAGTGATGGAGAATCCACCATGATCCCTGGTGAATTGTTCCAATGGTTAATTACCCGCACTGTTAAAAATCAATGCTTTATTTCCAATCTGAATTTGTTTGCTTCAACTTCCAGCCATTGGATTGTTATATCTTTCTCTGCTAGACTGAAGAGCTCATTATTAAATATTTGTTTCACATGAAGATACTTTAGACCCCTTAACCTTCTCTTTGTTAAGATAAATAGATTAAGCTCTTTGAGTGTATCACTATTAATCATTCTCACAGCTCTTCTCTGAATCCTCTCCAATTTATCAACAGCCTTCTTGAATTGTGGACACCAGAACTGGATACAGTACAGTATTCCAACAGCAGTCTCACCAGTGCCAAATACAGATTTAATATAACCTCCCTTCTCCTACTGGATATTTCCCTCTTTATACACTCAAGGATCACATTAGCTCTTTTGGACCCAGCGTCACACTGGGAGCTCATTTTTCAGCTGATTATCCACCACAACCTCCAAATCTTTTTCTGAGTCATTGCATCCCAGGACAGAGCCCACCATCTTGTATGTATGGCCTACATTCTTTGTTCCTAAATGTATACATTTACAGTTAGCTGGATTCAAGCACATATTGTTTGCTTGTGCCCAGTTTATCAAGTGATCCAGATTGCTCTAAATCAGTGACCTGTCCTCTTTATTATTTATCACTTCCCCAATTTATGTGTCATCTGCAAACTTTATCTGTGATGATTTAACGTTTTCTTCTAGGTCATTGATTAAAATGTTATATAGCATAGGGCCAAGAACCAATCCGTGTGGGACTCCCACTGTAAACACCCACTTGATTTACAAGGACTTTCTGAGATCTAACAGTTATCCAGTTTTTAATCCATTTAATATGAGCTTTGTTAATTTTACATGTCTAGTGTTTTAAATCAAAATGTTGTGTAATACCAAGTCAAATGCCTTAGACAAATCTTAATATATTACAGCAGCATTATTATCTTAATCAACCTAACTTGTAATCTCATAAAAAAAAAAGATATTAAGTTAGTTTGACAGGATCTATTTCCCATAAATCCATGTTTATTGGCATTAATTACATTGCCCTCCTTTTAATTCTTTATTAATTGAGTCCCATATCAGCTGCTCCATTACCTTGCCAGGGATTGTGTCAGGCTGATAGGCCTATAATTACCTGGGTCATCCAGTTTACCCTTTTTAAAAAATGGCATAACATTAGCTTTCTTCCAGTCTTCTGGGACTTCCCCAGTGCTCCAAGACTTATTGAAAATCAACATCAACATCCAGTGAGCTCCTCAGTTAGCTTTTCTAAAACTCTTGGATGCAAGTTATCTGGACCAGCTGATTTAAAAATATCTGACTTTAATAGCTTCTGTTTAACATCCTCCAGAAATTCTAGTGGAATGCTAAAGATATTGCTGGAGATACGAAAGTTTATAGTTACAGAATAAGCTGTAAAAAACCTAGACAAGGTGTCTCTTAG
This sequence comes from Trachemys scripta elegans, assembly GCF_013100865.1. NCBI lineage: Eukaryota > Metazoa > Chordata > Testudines > Emydidae > Trachemys > Trachemys scripta. The sequence goes on from NC_048303.1 coordinate 40,773,721, forward strand.
ATCCCAGAGATTGCACACACTACTGCCAGCCACCAGCTGCCACAAGGGATTGCACAGGCAGAGAGAGCAGAACACATTCTTAAAACAATTCTACAACAAAAAGCCCCCATATTAGCGTTGATGAACAACTGAAAAATACTTTCTTCTCGGACAAAAGTCTAAGACCAGTTCAGCTTATGGGTTGAAAGATCAGAACAACACTGCCCACCTCAGAGCTAAATCTTCATCTTATGATAAGCAGCCCTGCTTAAAGGATTCAAGATTGAGACACACCAAATCTACAAGGTCGTAGGGAAGGACTTTTTTATGCTGTCAGAATACAGTCTGAAACCTCAAGAACCTCATATATTGAATCAGGAAAAATATTGACCACCACCAGCCAGTCTCACTTGTCATAACTGCACCCAGAGATCCTATATGGTTGAAGCTGATCAAGGTGCTCAGTACAAAAGAAACAAAAGGCATCTTTTAAACCCAGTTGAATTGCTGTCTAACTCTAGCAGCAATGGTACTTGCATCACAGCATTAGTTCAGGGAGATAATCCTATTGAGAAGACTCCCATCACCATTGATCAGAAAACTACACATCTGTGATTTGATAGTCAAATGAATAAACTGGACCAAAACCTTCCCTGAGGCCAGATGATTAGATCTGCTTGAATGGTGAAGCTGGTGATTCACCTGAATCTATGACTCATTGTTAAATATTAATTAATGTTAAAGACTGCTGATACGGAAAGGAGTGGGAGTTGTGGGGATATGTGCACTGTCTCTTTAAACTGTAGCAGTAAGGTAGGCATAGTGAGGTAGGCTGGGGAAGGTTGAAGGCCTAAGTGCTGAATTGAAGCAGAAAGGGAGAAAAAGATTAGTTTTAGGTATAACACTGTTTTCTTTATTCTACTAAAGTTCCTTGTTCAGTGTTAGAAGAAAGTGATTCTTTCTATTATTGTTTACCATTGTCATATGACAATTTGCACCCTACACAGCCAAGAACTACATCCTCCAATAGACAACATACCGCCCTTCTCTCAACAGGCCCATGCCCCTAGTAAGCCCCGGGTTTTTAAAAAATTGGGAAAAAATAGTTTCAGGTCAAATTAAGTGTTTCATTTAAATTTTGAGTGTTTTTATATTTCTAAATTTTTTTTAAATGAAGAAATTTTCTAAATGAAAAGATATTTTGAATTGGAAAATTAAAACATAGCTTTTTGTAAAAGCTGAAACAAAATGCTTTGATTTTTTTCTCAATTTTTTTCCAGGTTTTTTTTTTTTCAACTGAAACAATTGGGTGAAATTGACCCAAATCCATGCAGTGGTTTGGTCATGCTGAATCTGCATTTTTCCCTGAAAATTTTTTTGGCTGTATAATTTTGCCCAGTTCTTGGGTATACAAGATGACCACTCCCCATAGCAGGCTACTCAAAGAAACCTCACCTCCCATTCCTATTCTCCTGGGTGAGTGGGTCAGAGGGATGTACTATCTCACTACCAACTGCAAAAAACCTGCTTCTCCCCTTGCAGCCAATCTGTAACTGACCACAGGGACAGGGAAGCCCCATAATACCTAACTGTGGCTAGGGTACTGTGACCAAATGCATCCCTGTGTTCATAACCTACAGACTATTGTAATAATCCTTGTACAGAATATGCCTGTGAAGTATCACTTGAATACTAATAACTTGGTGGTCAATAATATCATGGTTAAATGTTCGTAGCAACATTATATGTAAAGTTATGAACCTAAACTGAAATGTGTTTACCAGATTGGTCTGGGGAGGGGGCAAATTTGTTCCTCAAAGACAAAGGACAAGGTGACACCTCTAGTGAGGTGTCATCAAAGTTGATTGGCAATCACCAGTCAAGCAGCCATTTTTTGGCCAGGAAGGGGAGCAGAAACAGATCAAGCAGCATTTTAGCAAACAACAACATGGCATCTTTTTCACCACTAGACTCCACGTCTCCATCCTCACAGCTGGAAGAAACTTTATTTAGGAGTAACCCTCAGGGAAATGCATTTCAAAGGGTGACTGGACTATAAAATTGAGGGGCAAAAAGACCTCAGTGTCCCCTCTTTCTTTTGCTCCCTAACTCACTCTCTCTCTTTTCTCTAAGAAGACAAAAGAACCAGACTTTGGGAGTGGTTCTGACTGGAGAATTAGATCAGCCCTGATGCTGGGAACATGTGATAAGGATTTTATCTTGAACCAAGTCTAGTTTGTTAGTTTTAGTTACTAGAAAGAATTTTATTTTTATTTCTCTTGTAACCATTTCTGACCTTAATGCCTTATACTTGTACTCACTTAAAACCTCTCTCTTTGTAGGTAAATAAACTTGTTTTATTTTTTAAATCAAAACTAATCCAGTGTAATGCTTAAACTGAACTGTTTGGGTAACTCCAAGTAGAGCAGCAAACTTGCATGTTGACCCTTTACAAGGACAAAGGACTTTTAATATCTGAACTGTCCAGGAAAGGGCTGGTCAGTGCAGAACACATGTTTTGGGGGAAATTCAGGACTGGGAGTGTGTTAGAGCACCCTGGACATAGTAACCAAGGCTGGTGCAAGCCAGAGCATGTCTGGTGCACTGCTGGGGTCAGAGCTGCTCGACCAGGGCTGTAGCCATACACAGACACTCAGGATATGACCTGCCTGCTGTTAGGCTGTTTGAGAGCAATCCAGACTCGAAGCTACAACAACAAAGCATTGTGAGGCACCCAAGACTGCAAGGCAAGTGGTGACACAGCCCCTCATTGTTACGAATTGCACCCTGGAATGTGACAGGTACTCTTGAGTTTCCCTAACAACCATGTGATAGGGATTATGGTGCATTTTTTTTAGCATGTAGTTGCATACATTATTATTGTGGTAGCACTTAGGAACCCCACCCACAGACCAAGACCCCCTTGTGCTATGTGCTGTACAAATATGGAAGTGAGGGAGCAGTGGGGGGGGGGGAGGGAGAGAAACTTAACTAGCTTTAAGACTGAGCCTGATAAATTTATGGAGGGGATCTTATGATGGGACTGCCTGCGATGGCATGTGGCCCATCAGTGATTGCTAGTAGCAAAAAACCCCAAGTGCTGGAGAGGGGACACTAGATGGGGAGGGCTCTGAGTTACCTGGGAAAGAATTCGCTGTAGTATCTGCCTGGCGGGTCTTGCCCCCATGCTCAGGGTGTAACTGATCGCCATATTTGGGGTCAGGAAGGAATTTTCCCTGGTCCCACCCCACCATTTGGGGTCAGATTGGCAGAGACCCTGGGCGGGAGGGGTTTCATCTTCCTCTGAAGCATGAGTCACATGCAGGTTTAAACTAGAGTAAATGGTGAATTCTCTGTAACTTGAAGTCTTTACACCATGATTTGAGGATTTCAGTAACTCAGCCAGAAGTTAGGGGTCTATTTCAGCTGTGGGTGGGTGAGGTTCCGTGGCCTGCAATGTGCAGATCAGACTAGATGATCACAAAGGTCACTTCTGACCCTAAAGTCTATGAGAACAAAGAGATGGTTCTTGCCCCAGAGAGTTTACAATCTAAGTACCAAACCTTGAGGCCCGTTCCCTGCAGGGTTCACAGTGCCCTACGATCTGCTAGCTATGAGACACAAACCAGAGAAGCACAAGCAGCCAAAGAAACAACTCAGAGCAGAAACAGCAAAAGCAGGGATTGCTGCACTAGGAAAAAAGAATTAAAATGGAGCCCAGCTGGGACCACTCCTCCTCTGCCCTCAAGACTCCCTCTCTCCCTGATCCAGAACTGTGCTGGGTAGACCAACCCAGTCTAGGGTGGTGCCTTTCCTCTGCACCCCCTTCCCGCATGCAGTCTTGGAAAAAAACCTCTGAGAGGAGCCAGGCAGACACTCCAGCTGGTAGGAACAGTTGCAGAAGCAGCAATGCAAGGCCCTTCAGACATTCAGGGACTTAGCTACTGTTCTGACTGACTTTCTCTACCCTGTGCCAATTGGCTGTTTCCTCCAACCCTCTCCCTCCCCGTCCTCCTTCTCCCTCACAGTCTCTTCACCAGCCTCACTCCATACCTACCCCTCTTATCCTCTTCCCACCTGCCCTGTCCCCCTCTCCCCTTCCTGTCAATGCCCCTCTCCCCTCACTTTTCTTTCCATTGAGCTTATTCCCTCCTAACTAATCCCACCCAAAAAAACCTGTGGAACTAACATACCGTGTGCTGCCATCGCATTGTTCACGCTGCTTGTGAGCTCTTCCACTTCCCTACCCACACACCATCTGTCTTTAGATTGTAACCTCATGGGGGAAGGGGCCGTCTGCTACTCAGGGTTTGTACAGTGCCTACCACAATGGGGTCTCTGCTCTTCATTGGTCCTTGGGCACTACAATTAATAACAATAACTACCTGTCATCTCTGTAGTCCCCATTTTTGTTAAGTCTCTTGTCATACAATAAGCCCCTTGGGTCCTTTCTCCTTCAACCAGAACCACAGAGCTTCTTGATCTCTAAAGACACTGCCATAAGCCATTCAGGTCCATCCAAAACAATCGCACCCCTGATTGTGTAGAAGCCTTGCTTTAAAAGATTTGGCATAATAAGGATCACACTACCTTACCAGGCATTATCTTAAAGTTTCCTAACACAGCACACAGAGCTAACATAGGGTCCTTAATGTGACTCTCTAGATAAAGTAGGTCCAAACCATAAAACACTCTGGCCCCGGGGGGGAGGGGGAGTTGTCCTGTGAGTGAAATGACAAGTGTTGAGACTTGCTACCTCATCAGTGTCAGCTCTCACCTTTGTAACCCAGAACAAAACTTTACCTAGATTGTTTAAAAGCAGCAACACTTTGGGTTTTGGGGGGGAATCTCATCTTTATTGCAGATTTTAAAAATAGCAAATTACTTTATCATCCACATTGTAACGTCTCATGGCAACTAGAACAAATAAGGCAGAGCTAAATGCAGCCATGACTTACAATAAAAGCACATTGCAGGAATCAGACATCTGTTGTTGTTACCAAGAAGTGGGACGAATTGTGGCTAAACTCTTCAGCAAAGCTCCAGACCACATTCTTGGTAATCTCAAAATTTTTCCATTGGGTGTCTATCAATAAAACCAAGGGATCTGAGAGGAAATCCAGACTAAAACTGCAGCTTCCAGTGATTTAAACCTGAAAGGCGATATATATTTTTCTAACATCTGAGAGTAGCTGGAATTCTCATTGGCAATGTTTCTAGCACAACTTTTTGTGGGACATGCTTTATTTGCTGTCACCCCGCCATGATTAAATCTGAGATGCAAACAATAAAATCTCACTTTCGTCCCATAAATCTATTACCAATAGGAAAGCAGAACCATACACACAGGGGAATTTCTGCGTATTACAAATCTAAAGGTTATTTTAATCAATTTTGCATCTTTTTCCATACCTAGTATAAAAAGATGATTATTAGGACACATTGAGTGCAATAAACTCCTCCTTCCTAACCCAACATGCCCTCAAGTCCTTACAAAACTCAGCTGCTAAGATCCTATTCCTTGATCTTAGTCTGTAAATCTGACTCCACCTTTAAATCTCCCCACTGGCTCCAACTTCTCCACTGCATCATGTTTAAACTTCTTGGATGAAATCCTGGCCCTATTGAGGTCAATGGCAAAACTCCCATTGAGTTCAATGGAGCCAGGATTTCACCCCTGGTCCTCATCTTCAAGGCCATATATAATCCCCCGCCCCTTCATTTTTTATCTGACCTAGTCTTCTGTCCTGATGTCCCCTACCTCCTCCCCTCTAGAGAAAGTCTGGGTCCAAAGGGTCCTGGAACAATGGAAGCCAAGGAGAAGTTATATATCTTAAATTAAATGGATTATATCCTAAATGGCCACCACATGCAACACATTGAACACAATAACATTCAGAATTATTATTATACACAATAATAATAAGATAAAATAATAATAATGAATGTTTATTTCTGTGGCACTGCATTTCCAAAGGCTTCTTGGGTGCTTAAAAAATATAATTGTAACAAAGACCAGGAAAATAATTTGTAGGGTGTAGTAGTCACATGAGTTCCTGGTTTGGTAAAGATTAAAATATCAGATAGAAGACAGGGATATAGAAATAAGAGGACTCAAGCAAAGATCAGACCCAGGAGCGCCGCCAGCTTTTCTGCTGCCCTAGGTGGTGGAAGGTCCCGCCCCGAAATGCCACCCCCCACAGAGGTGGCGGAAGGTCCCGTCGCCGAAATATCACCGCGGTCGCCCCCCCCCCAAATTGTAGTGTCCTAGGTTGCCTAATGGGTTGCACCGGCCCTGATCATACCAGACTGCTATGGCAAGCTAGACAGGATTAGAAAGACTGTGCAGAGCACCCTGACAAGTTGGAGCACCTTATTGCCAGAATGATAAAGTATTAGAAAAGGCAACACGACTGGTAAAGGATGGGGGTATAACTGGTGGAGTGGTTAGCAAAATTAGGGGTACATTTATTAGTACCAAGTGATCTGAATCCTGAAGTACTTACTTAGAGGATCTATGGAAAAATTCATGGAGTGAGGTGCAACTCAGCAGGAGAAAGGGTAGTAGATTTGGGTCCTTAGTTCTTACCGTTGAATTATTCATGGAAAATAAATTATCCAGTGCATTTAGTGCTTTCTTTCTCTTGATGAATCATTCACATGCCAGTCCTGATTTCTGAGAATGGGTTTGCTAATGTAAAGATCCAGCTTCAATTCAGCAAAGCATTTAAGCATGTGAGTAGTCAGTGACTTCACTCATTAAAACCTGAGCACTGGGTGAAGTGTGGAGCTTTAATCCACCCCCTCCACTCAAGACCAGGAGATAGCTGCTGCATAGCCCCACTTACACACTCACTGCTTTTTCATCATCTGGGCTAGACTAGCATCATAAGCCCCTCCCCACCAATTGAGTGGCGTACTAGGGTCAGTGGATCCACATCAAGATGGACCTGCACCGTTCCCTCGCCCAACCCCTTTGTGGCTTTCTTCACTAGACTATGCAGGTCTGACATGGAAGCCATTTCCATGGCATATATGGGTATTATTTGGATACCTTTATGTGGCTGCTCCACCAGCAGATAGCCTCCCAGCTGAGCCTCTATGTGGGGCCTAAGAATACAGTAGGAACAGAACTCTGTTATTCCTAGTTTGCACTTGTACATTTTTTCCAGGCTCCTTTTAGCTCTTTCCTGGTGCAGAATTATTCATTTCCCCAGCACTTTAGGATTCTTCTGGGAATTGCTTACCTGAAAGGCACAGGCCCTATTAGCATGATCCATGGGAGGCTTCCACGTAACTCACCTGCTAGAGCTGGTGTGTGCAGACTTGAGCTTTAGCGGCTTGACTCTTGGCTGGCTCCCAGCAGCTGTAAGGGAGCCAAATGTAAGCGACTGCAAACCGTCTTCCCATTTTGCTTTTGAATGGTTTAACAGCAAAACACTGTCTTCAGGATGTAAAAGTTAGAAACAATGATCATTAAACGAGCAGCAAGGCCATATGGAAAGCGGGGCATGTTCTCTGACATGGCACTGCATGGTGTTGGTGTCATAGGCGCTGTCACTCTCCAGAGTGGAGCTCACTGGCTAATGTTGGAAGAGGGGTTTAAATTCGATTTTCTTCTTATTGGCATTCTCAGTAATACACATACTGTTGTTAGAACAATTCAATATCATGAACCTTGCAGGTGGGTACAATAAAGCTTAGCACAAGAGGATATGTAACAGCTGAAGGAATTAAGCCTTTCCTCACAATAAAAACTCAATAAATAACTTTCCAGTCAGGCAAGACCTGCTTTTATTTTTGGTCAGAATAGCTATGTAAGCTGGTGGGATGACGGAGCAGAATCAAATCACAGCAGCAGGCAGTAAGGTGTTTGCAGCAGGAGACGATCTTTATAATCACAAATCAGAACAAGGGAACAAAGAGTAGCAAACAACTTCACTAGTCGAGGGATCCTCCAGCCTGCAGAGCATGAATAGGGTGTCCTGATATTCTCCCCTTTCTGTCTCTCCACCAGTCCTTCTTATAACCCCTCCCCTGATTACCTGCACTAGAGAAGAGAAAACGTAAGTTGGTGATGACACCATATGTACTAAGGTCCAAGTAGTGCCTCATCACTCTGTGGCAGTGTAAGCCCAATACATCCACTAAATTAGAAAGGGCAAGTGACTCTTCCCCAACCCCCATCTAAAAATCCAGAGGAGAAGGTTGCTGTTCCGAAATGTCACAGCTGGTAGAAGGGTCTGGGAGCACATGGATTTTAGAGGAACTATAGGCCCCAGGGAGGAGGACAATCCCTATCTACACAGAGACATGAGCTATCTTGCAGGAATACCCATTGTTCTGCTGGCAGGGACCTCCTCCATCCTGGGTCTCCGGGGGCTGCCCAGTAGAAGCCACAGAAGAAAATCAGAAGAATTCATTATAGCCCCAGGTTGTTTCACCTTCCAATTGGGCTTCCACATGGAAATCTCTGAGTTCTGCAGAAGAGGATACCACAAAGATTATAAATTCCCTGCACTGTTGCCCTCTACAACCTTTAGCTCTGCCTTCAGAATCCAACAGTGCTCAGCTGGATGGTTACCTGCGCAGAGCTATGGAGGAGAAACAGAGCCACAGAGACGGCAGATCTCTTTCTACATGAGCAGGGTCAGATCCACATGCAGAGGCCTCCTCACATGGACTATTGGGGCAAAGAAATTAGTTTGTCTTGTGCTGCAATGTGGGGCCAGCAGCACTTGGTTGCAACGCAAATGAAATGGATGGATAGTGTACAAGGCAATAGAGTAAATTATTAAGCTAATTCTATTTTTTCTTGTAGTTTTTAAGTGCATTTTAGGGATGTGACAAATATTCAGTTTGCACTTGATATATTTATATATTGATCCACCTGTCCATTTCAGGTACTTAAATGGCCTCCATCACCATAGTATCTGTTCACTTCACAATCACCATGGTATTTATCCCACACAACACAGAAGTACTATTTTCTCAGTTTACAGATGGGGAACTGAGGCACAAAGAAACTAAGTGACTTCTCCAAGTCTCTGGCAGAGTTGGGAATTGAACTTAAACTCCCTATTCCACACTTAGTACCAGGGGCGGCTCTAGCTTTTTTGCTGCCCCAAGCACGGCAGGCAGGCTGCCTTCAGTGGCATGCCTGCGGCAGGTCCCCGGTCCCACGGCTTTGGCGTACCCACCGCCGAATTGCCGCCAAATCCGCGGGACCAGCGGACCTCCCGCAGGCATGCTGCTGAAGGCTGCCTTACTGCCACCCTCACAGGGACTGGCAGGGCGCCCCCCCAGGCATGAGCTTGGAGCGCTGGTGTCTGGAGCCACCGCTGCTTAGTACCTTAACCACTGGACTGACTATTCTTCCTCCCCCTGTAGTAGAATAATAAGGACAAGAAATCTCATCCAAAGGGGTAAACTGCAGGCCTCACTTCATGCAGAGTAATAACTTACTCTGTGAGTAGTTTCATGTTATCTGATCATTTCTCAGATTTATAAGGAAACCATATGATCAATGCAGAGCCTGGATACAGTGTTGCTTTGGCATGACTGGCACTCACAAGTTTGAAAATGGGCCTAGAATGAATGGTTTATATGCTGTTCTTATGGGCATAAATGCAGCTGATCCCTGATCAATGTTGCCATGAAGTTAACATTGGTATGGCGACGGTAACAGCACTGACACATGATTTGCACAATGGACTCTTATTATGATGGTTTTTCCCTTGCCCTTCTTCGCATTGTGCTGTAATACATTGAAGCCAATGGTTTCATAGCTATTTGTGAAACATCAAATGGGAAGTGTCCTTCAGCAATACTAGTTGATCCTTATAAGCTCCAACTCTCAAATCTGATATAAAAGTGTTATCCCTTTCCCAGCGGCAGCCTGCTGAAGGTGGTTGTGTTGCTGTAGCAGATCACAGCCACATTTTTTCAAAGGCCAACAAATGTTCCACTGCAATACTGACAGTGCAATAAAAATGTACTAGGTACACTGGGCAGCACTTGAAATGCCCTTTAATCCTACATGCTATACCTGGTGTATGATACAGTAGCACCAATATAGTTAACCTAATATCTACAAATAGAACCTAACCACACAATTTTCTATCATGCAGATACAAACTTTTATCCAGCCACACCAAATAGACATCAAGGTTGTACGTAGTTAGACATCAAGGACTGCCAAATTGGACAGATGATGTTCAGATATTTAAGTGCCTTCAATTGAATAACCCCATTTGGTTAATATAAACCAATGTACCATGAAAATTATTAACATAGAGTACTAGCCAAACTCTTAGCCAAAAGCCATAAAGAGAAGTCTGTTTGAGGTGCTCTCTCACCAGTCTCTGCAAGTTCCTCAAGATTTAACTATCCTTCTCAGTAATAACTCTTAGGGCATAGCCAACTATAATAGATCTCATAAAGGTCAGTCATGTGGGAACATATGTGAGGGGAAAATTATTTGTAAATTTTTAGAAACCCAGGAATATTGGCAGACTATGAACATCAGCTTTCTTCACTAATGCACAAGTATTCAGAGTGATAGCTCATGGGAGGCCCATGTGTTATCCTTGGAAAGTATAGGCTTCAGAGAGAAAATTCTGAGTTCTTTTCTATATTATCTTAATTAGGTGAACAGGAAAACACTTGGTAAATACATTATTCATACAAAGGAAACATCTCTTTCCCAGTTCTGGGAAAATAAATGATTTAGGTTCCTTTTGATGTTTTAGTTTTACTCTGCAGCCAATCACTCTAACAGTTCCTCTGTCACTGTAATAATATGGTTTCCTTTCCTAACTGCTTATTTATCTCTCCTGGTAGAGATGACATATTACATTCTTGGGGCTGGTTACGGGCACACTCAAATTTAGTTTCTAAAATATTTTTATGCTGTCCTCATATTTTAGGTGTTCTACTGTTTTAGCATTCCATCATTCTTAGCTGGAAGTCGAGCCACCCATAGGAAATCCAGTAAACTTTGGTTTCTCCCCATTAGCCTGATGATGTGGCAGAATTAGAATCTGATCCATGCTACTGTAGAGTTAATTGCCTTATATTGGTGGGAGAGCAGCAACTGAATACACAATTATTTAGTGACAGCAGTACTTTAAGACAAAACCTTTCCGAACTTGCAACAAATTCTTCTCTGTGCTTTCCACTCATAACAATCCCACTCCCACCAGAAAAAGACAGATGTCAAAACACGGCTCTGCTCCTAATTTGTGTGTGAATATAACAGAGTCCTCTTAATTGGAGCATCCTGGTGAGTGGCCTTTTGCCTTCATTGTCTGCTATTCCCAATTTACAGAGGACACCATTTTAACAATGGGGCTTTCTGGGGCGCTCCAAAGTCCATCATATTACTGTTCAATTCAATGAGTTGCCTGTGTGAATTGGGACAGGGACTGAGCTTGCTGGCTGACTAATGCTAGAAGCAGGAACAGTTGCAAGATTCCCAGTACGGTGGCCCAGCACGTGTAACTGGTGCAGAAAGAACATACTAACAACCATAGCCAGCCAGACATCTAGCAATTCATCCACTTTTTGTACGCATCATAGCCGAGGTTGGACTGAAAGCTGTTGTTTGAGGAGCAAACATGCAGAACCAGAAGGAGAAGGAGACAAACAAAATACATAAGCAGTAGGTGTCTCCATTTAGAGAAATGAGTGCCCCCATTAAGCAGTTGTCATTGCTATAAATAGCTTTGGACTTAAAGGTCAACTCTTGGGAGGCAGCCCAATTAAGAAGCTTCCCCAATTAAGTGTGGAATGCATTATATTGAAAAGTGTCCAGTATGTGGGCATCATTCGGAACAAAAAATGAAATTGGTAGCATATGCACAGTTTGAACTAGGCTGCAGTAAAATAAACTATACATGTGATTAGCATTTACATTAACTCCTTTTCTGCCACGTCCTCGGGAGCACCAGGTTTTTAAAGGCAGGTCCATAGTTTTCTAAAAGGGTAGCTATATATTGTACCAGTTCAAAGGGGCGTATGAGTGCTCCTTCCCAGGCCTGCAGCCTGAATTCTGGAGCACTAAAGAGGAGGTATACATTAGCAATCTATTGGGTGCGCTGGAGTTCAATCAGCCCTCTAGCTCAGAGAAAAGGAAAGTTATACAAATGCTACTGCTTATCTGACTCCAGAGCAGAATTTAACCATTTTTGAGGGTATTCAGATGTGGGGTTTTGACTGAGTCCATTACAGAATCAAGGACCAGGAAGTGCTCCTAAGCTCCAATCTGGATCCAAACTTTCTCAAAGATCAGCATGCTCCAATTTGGAGGGCTAGCTCAGTTCTCTCTCTGTTACTACTAATGTTATTAAGCACCTATATTCCATTTTATATCTTCAAGATCTCCTACAAACTTTAATCCATGAGGAAAGTGGAAAAACAGTTATTTTCCCCCTTCAAATATAATTTCCAAAGAAAGTTTCCTGGTCATAATATTGTAGCTAGCTTTCTAACTTTGATATAGATTTCAGCTACGCAGCATGCTGATGCAGTAGTCTTCTTTCTTTTTGTTTAGTTCCTATATAATCAAACTACACCGACATAGTGGCTTCAGACTTTGGATAAGCAATCATTCATTTTCTGGATGGGTACACGATGTTACCTTAAGTCACAAGTCTCTCAAGACATGCTCTCTGGATAAAGACAACATCCTAAGAGGAACACTCCTAAGTTACGACATTCAGATCCAGATGCTCTTGAGTGATGATCTTGGTGTGGGTTACTGGTCCTTAGGCCTCTTCCAGAAGAAGGCTGCTAATGGGTAAGGGATCTCCTAAGCTTTGGTCTTAGTGTTTTATTTCTGTCTGTGTGACTGTGCTTTAGTTTCCTAAAATACTGCTACTTATTATTGACACAATTCCTCTAAATCTTTTTAAGACCTCCATTTGCCTTGTTCCAGGTTGTCTTTTAACTTATCAAGAACACCTTTCACTCCTTCCATATGTTGAGATGGCCTTCTCAGACAGAAGATGAATGCTTTTAGTAAACTAAATATTTTTGCCTTCTGGGGAGGATGTACAAAAAATCTGTTTATTTTTATGCATACTTAATACTTTTCCCAACAGAAAACCCCACTAAGATTCCAGTTCCACATCTGTGAAACAGATCTACAGAGGAGATCTGTATCACCAAACTGAAGTAACATACTTTTAATATTTTCTCAGTGCAGTAAGGCAGTAGTTGATATAAAGTGCACTCCACTTAACACAGATCCACTTAATTGGACAATCAGTTAAAAACACACACACATCTATATTTCAGTCAAATACAATGCGTCAAGTGCACTCATTTCGGCTTAATATAGATCATTAATTGTTCTGCAAGGACCTGGGTTTAAACCCTGTCACTGCAGCTAAGGTATTAACCAATTAGCACTTTATTGTTGTGCAAAGGTGTAGATAATTATCATGTAATTAAGCAATTCTACTATATTAACCCTGTGTCATTGATTCAGGGAAACACTTAAACACATGCTTAACACTCAAGTCAACTTAAAGTTAGGCATGTGCTTAGGTGCTTTGCCAAATCGGGACCTTAAATTACAAAAGCCACATTGTGTTTGACTCAAATGCTACAGAACCAAAGACATTCTGAGGCAAGAATAAAAATTCAGGCCAACATTCTATCGTACAGCTGTAATGGTTTAAAAAACAACCCACAAACGCTTCACTTTCTGCTGCTATTACTAAGTTGTATTCATTAAAAAGTCATTTGAGCATTAGTGTGAGCTTTGCCTGAGTAAGGACTGCAATGAGCTTGTAGTAAGGTGGGATGCTTAGTGGGGCACCCCATAGGGAAGCTCCTGGAGCCCCGCATCTGCACTAGGAAGAGCGCAATCTGCAACATCCCATGCAGGAGTGCAGCAAACTCCCCCTCGTGAGACCGGAGAACTGGGCTGGCTAGTGCATGGGGGAAGCTATGACTCTGCCTACTCCAGATTAAGCAATTTGCTCCCAAGATAGGGGAGCAACTCAGCAGGAGTTGGGGGGACTGCCATTCTGGCCAGCCCTTATGCTGGGTGGAAAGCAGACTCTTTACTCAGTGTTTGACCCAATGATAAGACCACCACGCACTTGTACAATGTCTTTCTTCTGAGACTCTCCAAGCACTTACAGCAGTGGGCAAGTAGTATACAGGGAGATTTTGGAAAACCAGTAAAGTGCCTGAAACCAGTATTGCTTATTGCTAAAAGCAGTCTCAGCTTGACCAAGGCAAGAGGGGAGGGGGTTTTGGGTGCCACAGAAAGGGCAGTTTGCCCGCATGTCCTTCCTGAAAAAAATTGTGTTCAAGTTGCTGATACATGCATTTTAGAAGAGCAGGATGTGCCTTCAGGAATGTGTCTAACAGGGTCTCAAGGCTGCCAGCTCTGGGAAAAACCCACACCTGGTTAATCAATAATCAGAAGGAAGCCTCTTGCTTGACCATTGAAACTTCTTGCTTAACAAGTTTTCTTTGAGGAACATGTTATTCTATTACTTTGTATAAATAAAGGGGGGAAAGTTTGAGGTAGTGGGACTCTTCGGGACTGGACTCTCCCTCCAGATGCATCTTGTGTTCCCGACCGGCAGACGGGCTGCTGCTGTGCCACTCGAAGCCACACTCAACTTTGGTAATTATCGAGGGTTGGGAGTGTTTTACTAACCTGTTGCAGACGTGTGTAAGTGCTTGAGACTAAGTAAAGTTTAGCTTTCAATGAAAGCACTTTTGTGTTGTCCTGTTTGTGCCAGCCATCTATAGGTCGGACGGCCGTGTCTCTCCTGATTTATTTCCTGACACCACCTCACACTGAGTAAAAGTTACCAAGAGCTTTGGGTTGAAAGAACCCCGGGTAACAGTATCATCACCACCAAGGGAAGATCATCAATAGGATTTTGCCTTCTTTGAAGGACAGATAATATTTACTGCATTGGAGCCTTTTATTGTTTACCTTCTCTGGACTGCCAGTTCTTGGAGTTCTCTTTTATTCTATAGATCAGTGACCGAGTGAACTATGTTCAAAAAACGTAACAAATAATTTGCTGAAAAACACCTCTCAATTTTTAAACCAAATAATTTGTTTAGAAACTATTTCTCCCCGATAGCGAGAGGTTAGGCACCATTAGAAATTCTATTACACACAAAACTGTTTGAATGTTCTCTCCTTTCCTTGGCTGCATCGAGTCTGGACAGCTTCATTTTATTTTAATAACTCTTTGCCTCAGTTATGCTGCAGCTGGAGAATTTGTGACCTAGCTCACGTTCTTACAAACAAGGAAAAATGGTATGTATAAGATGAAAAAGGACTTCCTCTGTCTGTTTTGCTGCTGAAGGCAGTTGGCCTGGGTTAACATCTCTGTTGTCTCAATCATTGATGAAAGAGGGAGAAGGAGAAAAAAGCCCCTTTAAAGTTGTGAAAAGTCTTATTTTTTCTGAGAAAAGAATGACTTACAGGAGTGACGAGTTTATCACAAGTTACACAGGGACAGATTGCAAGCCCCTTACTCTTGCTGGATCATGAAATCAGTGAGATTATTCATGCAAATTACTGCTCACCAGTGGGAGTAAACAATTTCACTCATAATTACTGTTACACAGTACCAGTGTAAAATATTTGGAACCTTATTCTGCCTGATTTACACTTTCATGCAGACCCAATAACTTCAGGGGTGAAAATCGGACCAGAATTTGGTGTGTCTAAAATCTTTTGCAAAGGATTTTGAATAAAATAAATCCTCTTCCTATATTTGATCCCTTGGACTGCATATTACAGTATCTGTTAGTGGGTTCATGTGAACCATTTTTACAGTTTTAGTTTGGGTGGATTCAGTTGAACAAACACAAAACATACAGCAAAACTCAGCTGAAACAGCAGAGTTTCATTTGATTTGGAGGTCTGGGCAGGTCTACATTTAAAACGCTGCATCAGCACAGCTGTCCCATTGCAGCTGAGCTGTATTGCACTTAAGTGAAGGTGCTCCTATGTGGATGGGAGAACTTCTCTTGTCAGTGTAGTTAGCTACCACCTCTTGGAGAGATGGGTTATGTCAATGGGAGAAGCATCGACATAGCACTGTCTACGTGGTGGGTTAGGTCAATGTAACTACATTGCTCAGGTGTGTGGATATTTCAGATCCCTAGTGATGTAGTTATACCGATATAGGTCTGTAATGTAGACCTGGCCTATGAGACTCAAAACCAGATGGAGCTGCTGAGTTTTGCATGTCTTCCACCAGAACCATAAAATTGGCCTCTTGGTTTGTGGTTTATGATGTTCCAGGGTGCAAGCCAGACCAGTGAGGGGCTGTGTCACTACTTGCCCTGCAACCTGGGGTGCCTCACAATTCTTTGTTGCTGTAGCTCCGAAACTGGGCTCCTTATAAACAGCATGCAAGTCACACCCTGAGTGTCTGGGTATAGCCACAGCCCTGGCCCAGCAGTTCTGACCCCAGCAAGCGGGCAGCAAACACCAGCCGCACTGTGGCTTCCAGCAGCATTGGTTACTATTTGCATGGTGACCCCAAGAGGCTCCCTGTTCTGAACTTTCCCCCCTGAAAATGTGTGTTTTTCACTCTTCAGCCCTCTTCTAGACAGTCAGGTATATTAGTCCATTGCCCCTCTAAAGGTATCAACATACAACAGTCAGCTTTCTTAAATGAAGTTACCCAAATAATTCATAATACCAGATTAGTTTTAATTAAAGAAGAAAACAAGTTTATTTAACTATAAAGAGAGAGATTTTAAGTCAGTGCAAGTAATGAGGCATTAGAGTCAGAAATGATTACAAGAAAACTAAATATAAAACTCTTTCTAAACTTAAACTAAACTTGGTTCAAGGTGAAGTTCAAGGTGTTTTCAGTACATAGCTGAGCAAACTCTCAGGCCAGGATCTGATCCCAAAGTCTATAGATAGGCTGTTTCTTTTGTCTTCTTATGTGGAAAAGAGAGATGGATAGGGAGAGATAACTTCGGGTGCTTTTGCCCCCTCACTTTTATAGTTCAGTCACCCGTAGAAATGCAGTTTCCTGAGAGTGACTCCTAGATTAAATTCTTTCAAGCAGAGAGCAAAGCGACATGGAGTCTGCTGGGGGGAGAGATTTTATGCTGTTGTTTGCTAAAATGCTGTTTTGTTTGTTCCTTCCTTGCCAAAGAATGGCCACTTGACACCTGGCTAGAGGTGTCACCCTGTCCTTGGTCTTTGAAAAACAGGTTTACCCACTCCCAAGACTTGTCTGGTAAACGAGTTCAATTAACAAATGACTCATCACGAATGTACTGTACTTGCAAATATCTAAAGAGTTTCTGGTTCTCATACAAACCTTCAGAACCTATTTCTCCATCTCATAATCTAAACTCTATCATAGATGTAAAATGTTATGCTTTACACTCTGACGTCTGATTTTTTTCCTGAACAAAATATAGATGCTAGCATTTTTTATGGATGCTTCTACTTGTGTGTGTGTTTATATGGGCGGAAAGTCAGAAGCCAAGGTTGAGGTTACCTGGAAGTTTTATTCAAATTGTGTCTTTCTCCTACATGTATAGCTTTTCTTCTTTCCTTTGTGGCCTTGCTCCAATGATCTCATTTTCTCTTGTCTGCCACTATTTCTAGTTTTTAATGTCTTTTCTCTTCATTTATGCACTCATCTCCTTTCATTTGCCTCTCTTTCTTCTCTATGCTCCTTGAACACCTTGTTTTTCCACTGTTGAGTGTTTGGGGTTCCTTCCCCCCCCCCAGTTTTGCATCTCTATTTTTATTTCCCTTTTGATTTTTTATTTCCTGTGTTTGTTTCTCTTCTTTAGTTTCCCCTCTGAATCATTCTTCTGTTTTGGGCTTTGCAGCATCATTATCCTCTTTGAATCTTCTTGTCTCTTGACTACAACGCCCTCTCAGTCCTCCCTGGTTGACTCAGCCAGAGCTGTGTGGGAAGTGATTGCGAGTGAATCAGTGACTTGGTGCTCAGAGGGGCATTAATAATCTATTTATTTGCAGTTCCTACCGGTATATCTAACTCCTTCTCCGGTGACCATTTTTCAGATGGAGCTATATATAATCCTTAGACGTATGAATATGGAATACACTTCAGAGAGGCTGGAAGAGTTACTTTAAGGACGGAAGTGGCTGAAAAATTGAAAAGTTACAAGTAGCAACAGCTAAAATTAGTCCTAGTGGAGAAGAGATTATTAGCTAGGTGAATTAAGGATCTTAAACAGCAGGTGGCCTGTTTCCATAAATCAAAATGTTCTAATAAACCTACAGTATAATTCACATTCAAGTGTTATGTTTTTATTTAACTGTAAAATGCAGAAATTGTCTTTCATCAGGCTAATGTAACATATTGTGGGACGGGACCAAATTAGGGCATGGTCTAGAAACTTTTATAGTATATGGAAATATTTTGTGATATCTTAAAATACAGTTTTGGAGCATTTGTTTTCTTTCCAGCACAAAAGCCCCTTTCATTCCTGTAATTAAAACTGGTAAATGGTTAAAGTTATGGAACACACAGAGATGATTTTTAAATGGAACCAGATTTGTTAAAAGGCTGTAAAAGTATCTCTGTCTCCTGGGAATCTCACTGGTGGTTCCCTCCTGAGTCTCCTGAACACACTAATGTGTGCTGGCTCTGGGGAAATGTTCACATTAATAGGACACTGGCTAATGCTTTTTTATTGTTTTTAATGTTATTTTACTACCAGTTGTTTCCAGTGCCCTCTTGAAAGCTTGAGCATAAGGGACCTGAATTTCCTATCATTTACACTGATGTAAATCCAGAGTAACTCCCCTGACACCAATGGAGTCACAATGGTGTTAAACTGGTATAAGTGAGGGGAGAAAGGTTGTGCAGAAGAGCTGCTCTAGAAAGAGATTTTCCTACTTATTTCAGCTCCACTCATCGATTGTATCTGTGCAGATAGACCCATGTGCTTGTGTGGACCCGTGCAGTCTTTGTCCTTTCCTATTTTGGTAAATAGTATTTTCCCCTTGGTTTGGAATAGAACTGAAATGAACATGTTTCTTTTACTTTCCCCCAGAATAACAGTGACCAGTCTAATTGGTTCACAAAGGGTTTGAAGCAGCACAGGGGTCATGGACACAATCATTTGGGGAGGGAAGGGAGCTGAAAAACTCTGATAATATCCCTTTAAAGGAACATGTGACAAGCACATCGTAGCTATTTCTTCCAAGACTGGTGAGCTTTAAACTGATGTATCAACTTCAAACCAATCCTCTATCTAGTGAGCCATCCACCTGAATCTGTTCCTTAGTGCTTCTGTTGAATAAATATTGTTCAACCAAATTATATGTGTCCTTTGTTAATTTGCTTACCACTGTGTTTTCTTTTTCCTGAGTTTTAAGAATCAGAAAGATATTCTATGGAACTTCCTCCAGCTAAGGGAATGTATGTGGCTGTGTTATAATCCCCAGAGCTGAATGCTGTTGAGTGAGACAAATAAAAGAAGAGTATGGAAAAATGAATAAAAAGTTGAGAGAAAAGTTGGAATACAGCATCTTTTTCTGACAGTAGCTTTTCATTTTAGGAGTTAATGGGGCAAACCTTCATTTTGGAGGTACATTACCTCACTCCCCTTCCAATTTGGGCACTGCATCTGGTAAATATTAAACTTTTAACCAGTCCAACTGGAAGTTGACTTTTAATATAAAACTCTTGGAAGCAACCCTCCTTGTAAATACAGTGTTATAGGCCGGCCACAAAAGAATGGCATGAGATCAAAAATACCATACACTGTTACTAAACTTGAAATAAAATTTGCCATAAGAAGAGTACTTGTTTAATTTCTACTTTCAAATGACCCCCAAGTAATTAGATAATAGCCTAAATGGAGTTCCTAATATGGATATAAATAAGTAAACCTGGAAGGTCGGACATTTTGGAGTGTTCTCAGATTTAACACTGCAATAAAAAACCTGTGTACATTAAACCTTACCAACACCCAAACAGAACGTTAATCTGTATCGTACAGAGATGCATCAAAAAGAGAATTGAAGTTCAAGAAGGTGCAGATCCTTCAGACATCACTTGTGTGTTGTTACAAAGATGGAGAAACAACTTACTCCTTTTCTTGTAGAATTATCCAGTTACCAATATTTTAAAAGACAAATTTTCTAGATATTGGACAATGAAAAAGCATCCTAAGAAACTCCAAGTTGGTTTTCCAGGTCATAATTTTTTATATTCATCATTCCATGGGCAGTATAGGGAATGATCATAAATGTTATCAGTGGTGCTGTAGAGAAAACAAAATCTGAATTAAAGCTGAGATTTTCTCTGCAGACAGACTCAATAAGAGGGATATTTTCATGTGACACAACAACCAAATGAGTTCAATTAACAGTTATATAGCAGCAACCACACCTAGACTCATTCTAGGCTCTTCTGTTTGAACGTGGGGGGGTTTCTTAGGGTTTTTTTTTTTTGAGTATATAAAATTCTTAAGAGGAAAATTCCTTTCAATCTTTGAATTTGAATTATTTTCTCCCTCCCCCTTGTTTATTTGGTGTTCTCTTTAACTCTTATTTTAAAGGTACTTTCACTACCATTCTCAAAACTACGATACCTGCACGAGGAAATAAGGAAACAAATCAACAGAGCCAGAAGTATACCCAGAAGCCTCCTGCTGCAAGACAAGCCCAAGAATGAAACCAACAGAACTCCCCTGACCATCACCTACAGTCCTCAGCCAAAACCTTTCCAATGCATCATCAGTGATCTACAACTCATCCTGGACAACAATCCCTCACCTTCACAGGCCTGGGGAAGCAGGCCAGTCCTCACCCACAGACAACCCGCCAACCTTAAACATATTCTCACCAGCAACCACACACTGCACCATAATAACTCTAACTCAGGAACCAATCCATGCAACAAACCTCGATGCTAACTTTGCCCACATATCTACACCAGCAACACCATCACAGGACATAACCAGATCAGCCACAACATTACCAGTTCATTCACCTGCACATCCACCAATGTAATATACGCCATCATGTGCCAGCAATGCCCCTCTGCTATGTACATCGGCCAAACTGGACAGTCCCTACGTAAAAGGATAAATGGACACAAGTCAGATATTAGGAATGTCAATATACAAAAACCTGTAGGAGAACACTTCAATCTTCCTGGACACACAATAGCAGATTTAAAGGTAGGCATCCTGCAGCAAAAAACTTCAGGACCAGACTTCAAAGAGAAACTGCTGAGCTTCAGTTCATTTGCAAATTTGACACCATCAGCTCAGGATTAAACAAAGACTGTGAATGGCTAGCCAACTACAAAAGTAGTTTCTCCTCCTTTGGTGTTCATACCTCAACTGCTAGAAGAGGGCCTCATCCTCCCTGATTGAACTACCCTTGTTATCTCTAGACTGATTCTTGCCTGCATATTTATAACTGACTCTGGAAATTTCCACTACATGCATCTGACGAAGTGAGTATTCACCCACGGAAGCTTATGCTCCAAAACATCTGTTAGTCTATAAGGTACCACAGGATTCTGTAGCTTTTTACAGATCCAGACTAACATGGCTACCCCTCTGATACTTTCACTACCAGGTAACTCAAGAGATGTGAAGAAGTCCCTGTTGCACCGAGTTCCCTGGGGCCACCACAGTTTTGTTTTGCTTGTTTGCTCCAGTTCTTTTTTTTCCTTTTTGGCTACTTAAAAGCATAAATTCTTTCAGATTATAACTAAAGAATACAAATTTCAAATTCAGGCCCTAATCCTCTGCTGGGTTCTGGCCACTTTACATTGTTCCAGTGGTGCACGGTGGCCCTATACCTACACCTAGTATGATCCACATAGGAAGGATCTACCAAGCACCTGGGAAGCATGTTGTGATGCAGAACTGGTATAAAGGCAACTTTACCCAGTGTGCAGCAAGTTTCAAAGAATACTGGTCAGATCTTGCTGTAATGCTATTTTCAGAAAAAAGAAATGATTTTCTGAAGAGATGGATCAGGACTGACTCACACTGCATGGTATTTAGATATGTGGATGTTGGCCTCTGTAAAAGTCAATGACACGTGAAGATATTTTTTGCTACTCTCCCTGGCATGAATTCATAGACATGGATTTATAGACATTACAAGTATAAGCAAGGGACTCATATAATACAATTAGATCAGAGCTTTGACTTAGACATCTCTCTTTACTGACTTTTTTTTGGGGGGGGGGGCTTGTTGTGCCACATTACTCTCTTTAGCTTAAGTAACCTGTCCATATATTTACTCATGTTTCATACCTGTGCACTCGTTCCACTTTTACTGTGGGTAACTATCAGAACAGAGGACTGGTGAGGCAGTATGGTAGGATTCCATTCTCTTTTATTCTGCCATCGTCTTGCCATCAACACAGCATGCTCAAATGGGGGCAGTGCAGGAAGAAGCTCCTCTTAAAGTTATTTTCTCTTACTTGAACTAGCGTTCAGTGTCTTGCCTTGTCTGTCTTAGATTGGCAGCTCTTCAGAGCAGGGAACAAGCATTACTATATGCTTGGAAAGCACAGGGTAAACTTCTGGTGTCATATATATTATTATAACATATACAAGGCCAAATTCTCATCATGCTCTTGTATTTTTGCACCAAAAAGGCTATGAAGCCCACAATCTGGTATAGGTGTGTCAGGGTTCCCTCCCCACTCAGAACTCTAAGGTACAGATGTGGGGACCTGCATGAAAGACCCCCTAAGCTTATTTCTACCAGCTTAGGTTAAAAACTTCCCCAAGGCACAAATTCTTCCTTGTCCTTGGACGGTATCGCTGCCACCACCAAGTGAGTTAGACAAAGTCAGGAAAAGGACCACTTGGAGTTCCTGTTTCCCCAAAATATCCCCCCAAATCCCTTCAACCCCTTTCCTGGGGAGGCTGGAGAATAATATACCAACCAAATAGGTAAACAAGGTGAACACAGACCAAACTCTTGGGTTTTTAGGACACTAAAAACACTGCGCTACAGCCAAAATGCTTCTGAAATAAATGTAGTCAAACGTTACTAATTCTGGGTCACTGAGAACGAAAATGATGCTTAAAATTGTTGATTGTCTCTAGTTTTCAAGATATGCTATTGGGTCAGTATATACGACCCTTGACTTGGGAATGGCAGAGGATAAGTGAGTTATAAAGGGAAGGGATCTCAATTTAAACCAGAAATGACTAAAATACATCTTTGACTGGATCTATGAATAAATCTATGACTGGGTTTGGACAGTACTTGCTTTTTAGGCAAAACAATGAATGATGCAATCTGAAGCTGGTATTGCGTCAAACATGATATGAATTGCATTGTGTTATTCCTAGAAGTCATGGATGATGCAATCATAACGAAGCTTGCATCGCTCTGCTGAACAAATTACCCTATATCAGCTCTAGAAATCATACAGTGTCATGCTCTCTTATTTGTCAGTGTTTGATTTTGCAAAGGGACACATTTCTGTTTAGCCAAAGTGAGCAGAGATGCCTCATACTTGTATGAACAGTGCAGATAACTTCTGCTATGTTTGTAGTGAAGTGACTTTTGCATCACAAAAGCGCAGTATAACCACTATGGTTAAGAAAGCCTATCACCTTTATTTTGGCAGCAAAATTGGAGATCAGGACAAGAGGTGGGCCCCACACATATGCTGCAACACTTGTGCAACAAATCTTTGCCAGTGGTTGAACAGGAAAAGGAAATCTATGCCTTTTGCAGTGCCAATGATTTGTAGAGAGTCAACAGATCATATCAGCAATTGTTACTTCTGCATGGTGCCTCCAGTTGGGAAAGGTGTGTCAAAGAAAAAAAAGTGGACTGTGCATTATCCAAACATTCCATCAGCTATACGCCCAGTATCCCACGGAGAAGGACTCCAGTTCCTGATGCACCAGAATCATTCTCACTTGAGTCAGACGAGGAAGAGGAAGAGGATGAAATTTCTGGTCCTGAACCATCAATGTCACAGGATCCACATTTTCTCCCATCCTCCTCCTCTGAACCACACCTCATAACACAAGGTGAACTGAATGACCTTGTCAGGGATTTGGAACTACCCAAGAGTAAGGCAGAGCTGTTGGGCTCCAGACTACAGCAGTGGAATCTCCTGGCAGGTGATGTTAGGATTTCCATGTTCCGTGACCGTCAAAAGGATCTTGTCCCATTCTTCTTCATGGAAGGTGATCTTGTAGCCTGCAACAACATCGATGGTGTGATGGCAGCCCTCAACATCGTTCACGATCCAGATGAGTGGAGACTGTTCATTGATTCATCGAAGACGAGTCTTAAAGCTGTTTTACTGCATAATGGCAATGTTTTGCCATCAATTCCAGTTGGTCATGCAGTCCATATGAAGGAAACCTATGACAACATGAAACAACTTTTGAGGTGCATAAACTATGACCAACATCAGTGGCAGCTTTGTGGCGATTTGAAGGTTGTTGTTCTCTTGCTTGGTCTGCAGACTGGATACACAAAGTACTTCTGTTTTCTCTGCGAATGGGATAGTCATGCAAGAGATTCCCACTACATCAAGAAAGATTGGCCACTCCGACAGTCATTGGAGCCTGGGAGGAAAAAAGTGTTCAGCAACCACCACTTGTTGAATCAAGGAAGATTTTGTTACCACCCTTACACATCAAGCTGCATCTGATGAAGAACTTTGTCAAGGCCATTGACAAAACACAAGCAGCTTTCAAGTACCTCCGTGGAAAATTTCCAAGGTTAAGTGAAGCTAAGATAAAGGAAGGTGTCTTTGTTGGGCCTCAGATTCATGAACTTCTTCGAGAGGATGCATTTGACCATGCACTGCGTGGCAAGGAAAAGACAGCATGGAAAGCCTTCCAGTTAGTGGCAATACATTTTCTCAGAAACAACAAGGCAGACAACTAACTACGGGTTGTTGGTGGAAAACCTCCCCAAGGCATACAAAAGCCTTGGTTGCAACATGTCACTAAAGATACATTTTTTGCACTCTCATCTAGATTTTTTTCCACCGAACTGCGGAGCAGTGAGCAACGAGCACGGCGAGTGATTTCACCAGGACATTGCAACAATGGAGAAACGCTATCAGGGCAAATGGAGCCCATCAATGCTTGCAGACTATTGTTGGACAATGACAAGAGATGCTCCATTTAATGAATACAAGAGACAAGCCAAGAAGCACCGAGTAGACACTGAATAGGACTAACCTATGTACATAATAGGTTTTTGCCTTTTGTTTCATAATAAATTTTATTTATATAACCCTTTTGCTGATTTTTAAAGTGTTACATAAACAGGACAGGTGAAATATTATCATGTAAAGCAACCATAAACACATGAAAAGACCTAGGTTTACAACTTATGATTAAAACTCTACTATCTACACAATATACATAGACATAAAATGTAAAAACTTAAATATCTTAGAAACAGTAGTCAATCAGTTGTTTTAATTGTCATATTTGAATTCAGCACATCAAAATACATAATGAATAGCACATTTTATCTCTGAAGCAGACTTCTCAAAAATTGTAGACCAGTGAAACCAATCAGGTTCTTAAAAACAGAACTTTATTATAAAGAAAAAAATAAAAGAAGCACCTCTGTAAAATCAGGATGGAAGATAATTTTACAGGGTACTAAGAGTTAAAACACAGAGGATTCCCCTCTAGGCAAAACTTAAAGTTACAAAAAACAGGAATAAACCTCCCTCTTAGCATAGGAAAAATTCACAAGCTAAAACAAAAGATAAGCTAATGCAGTTCCTTGCTATTACTTACAATTTGTAATCTTAGATGCTTATTTCAGATATGGCTTTAGGAGATGTATTTTTCCTTCCCTGGTCCCTCTCTGTCCCAGAGAGAACACAAAGAAGCACAAACAAAATCCTTCCCCCCACAGATTTGAAAGTATCTTCTCCCCTTATTGGTCCTTTTGGTTAGGTGCCAACCAGGTTATTTGAGCTTCTTAACCCTTTACAGGTAAAGGAGGGATTTTATGCTACCCTTAGCTGTATGTTCATGACAAGGTGGAACCCTTGGGTGACACAGAGCCAATATTGCTCCATGCTCCCATTCACACAGCCCCTGGTACAGCCAGGAGAAATAGTGTGTGGCTAGAGTACGGCTGCTCTCTGGCTAATCCTGACTGCTAGAACAGATCCTTGGTACTAAAGGCATCTGATCACAAAGCCAAACTAGGCCCAGAATTGAAAACTTGCTTAGCAGTCAAATAGCTCCTATTCCCCACCTGCTCAAGTCCTGTGATGAGCACAGCTTGCCTGGACCCAAAATTCAGGGTGATGGCGTATGGATGCATGAGGTTCCTGTATTCTAGTCTGTTTCCCTTTTGATTGATGTGATAAGATATTCCTCCTGTATACCTGTCTGCTTGTTTTTTCCTATTCCTAACTCTGAACCATATAACGCACAGTCTATACAAGCCTCTTCAGATCACTGCTTGTTAACTTCCTGACATATCCAAAAAATCAGAAAGGACACTTTCTACTCTTCATTTCTACACAATTTTATCTCGCCCTTTGCTTGAAAATAAAAGCCAAATAAAGAAAACCTCCATTCATAATTCCAAAGCAGCTTGGTCATATAGCAAAATGAAAGCTCCACTCGACTGCCAGTCAGGCACAAAATTGATTTTAGAAATACCATAGTCGATATGGGGATTGGGGAGTCCTTATTTTTCCTTCTCATACAAAAGGAGATAAACTGTTCGATTAGAGAAGCCAATGTATACTTAATCTTGTGTCTTGTTAGTACTTTCAGTGAGACCCAGCAATTCTGTTCTTCTTGACATATATTGCCCCCTTATGGACAATGAATAGTTATAAACAACAACAGCAAGCACATTTATTAAAACAGTTTTATTTGCAGACTATTTACGGGGCAGTACAAGTTTCTCCCTTTGAAAAATAAACATCTGTAACCAGATGTAACTATGTGGGACATTTTGTGATGGCTTTGTACAAGGGACCTTGTGTAAGAGAGACTTTCCAGTCCTCTCTTTGCATTAAATTGCACATCACTATTTTACAGTACTATTTTATACCACACTAGACATGGGCAACTCTCAGTACCAAAGAGATCAACATTTCAAAATTACAGTTATAAAAATAGTCCAACAATATTGTCACAATGACATAATGTTAAGATGCTAAGTGACGTCAAGCACATCAGATTATATTTCCCAAATGACAATGCAAACCACAGAAAAACAGGAGAAAAACACATTCCCTAGGTAGGAAAATACTGCTTATTTAGAACCAGGGAATAGATAGTTTAAAAGGGAGCGGGGGGGGGGGGGGGAAGGCCTTTTTTTTCTTAACTACAAATAAGTGAATGATTAACTTTTAAATAAAGCAAATGTGGAGAATAGCTGAGAAACATATTTTGCTTTTTTCTCCTCTCCACATATAGTCTCTTATTGTCTTGTCATAGGGTATGTGTATGTGCAAGAGAGCCTTTATTCTTAAGGAGAGGGCAACATATATTATTATATAACATATGAGGCCAACCTCAGCCAGTAACTCATGTCATTCACCTCATTGCTGGTGGCATGGTGCTGGAAGGACTGGGGACCAAGCAACCCAAAAAGTCAAATTTGAGTGGCATTGTGGCATGCACCAACTGAAAATGCCACCCACTCAAATTTGGCCTGGCCACCCCTCCACCATGTCAGTAGGGAAGAAATTCTGCTATTACACCAGTCCACTTTGATGAGGGGCCAAAGGGGGGGAGGCAAGTTCAGGTTCTCAAAAGAGTGTTCTTGGCCCCCGATTTAAAAAGGGGGCATGGCCCTTTGCTACCCCCCATCTCCAATGCCCATGGCTGGTGGTTCGTCTGCTGGAACATACTCAGAGGTGGACTGGGTTGGTCACAAGCCTCTGCTGATGTGCTTCTTCCCTAATATGCACAAATAATCATTCTCCATAACCCCCAGTTCAGACACCCATCCCCTCTTGTCCTCTCAGCAGGTGCATGTAGACATTAAATGCTGGTCCTGGGTGCTTGTGGGTGGTCTCGGTGGATGGTGGTGCTGTGATTGTGATTGCTGGGTTCAGACAAGTGTTGATAGTGCTACTGGGACTCAGGATTGAAACTAATTTGCTGAAGCATATAAAAGTTCTGTAGTCCAGCTGATTGTGAATGACTGTTCATTGCTCTCTCTGCAGCAACCTCAGGACTCTTGCTCATGAACTCAGCCTTCTGGAGGAAAGAATTCAGCAGGCTTTGGGTGTTGGGAGCATCTGGGAAGCTATGACCGATCCAAGAGCAATGCTGTGGCTTGTCTCTGAGACATATCTGGCTAAGTTCAGATATTAGCAGAGTTCTTAGGGTGAAGAATAAACCCACATTTGGGTACTGGAGGTCTTTGTGATGTGATTGCTGCATGCCACTGACCTCATACGATTGCAGCTCTCCTCTTCCTTATGATGACAGTCACAAGAACCAGCTCCCAAACTGTGAAGGATTTTTTTTCCTGAAGCTGTTCTCGGTTGCTAAGCAGACTCTTTGGGTTACTATGTGGGCATTAGGCCTCTGCAAAATTTCTGGGATCTGTTTCACCAAAATGTCACAGGGAAGCAGAATGATTCCACTGAGATGTGATTACACTCAAGATTTCCAGTGATTAGTTTGCTGTGGTGGCTTGAAATACATTTTTAAAAACAAAGAGGATTTGCTATTAGTTTTGCTAAGAGCTTGGGAGGTCAGGTGGAGATGAATGAGCTTTCAGGCTTTTGAGAGCTTGGTAACACAGCAAGCAAAAAGGAGACAAGCAGCACTATTTCCCAAAGCAAACAGCTTCAAAGATGGTGATGGACTCACTTCATTCACCTGACTTTGAGGACCTGGGGCAGTGCGGGGGAAGTAGGATACAGGAACTATGTGACCCACCAGGATTGCACAATTTTCTCCTTCTGGAAATCCACACGTGAGTAGCAGTTAGGGTGAAATCACCACCTCGGACAGAGTTGTTGCCTGCCCTAAAGGGCTCGAGGGGACAACAATGGTTCGTTGCCCGGTGTGCTTGGCACCAATAAAGACACCGAGGGGAGAAAGCAAGCCAAGTTTATTTTAGAGCTCTGAAATGGCACTAGGAGACCATTATGTCTCAAATTCAGTGCCACAAATACAAATAACTTTTACCTTTTATACTTTAAACTGTTTGCATACATCTTTTTGTCTGGCTGTTTTCCTTACCCCTTTCTTTCAGACAACTGTTACAATAAGCTTTACATAAGCTTGTGAGAAAACTTTTTTAGTCTTTGCGACCTTGAGTTAGACGCCTGCAAACTAACTACCCCGCTTTTTATTTCTATTAGTTTTGCTAGTGTGAGTGAAACTGCAGCCATTTGCTAAAAAGCTGACATTACATTTTTGCTTCAACCTACTTCAGAGCATGTAAGCAGTTAGCATAGAAGTAGGTGAGAGTTCCCAAGATGGAGTCACTGTGGTTTACAGACCCAGAGCAAAAGAGCTTCATTGGCACTTGTGGCCTTCCACTCTCCCGAGTTACCTGGTAGCTATGCCTAGTGGACCCCAATAGAGTGATGAGTTAACATAATGAAGTCCATGCTAGAAACTGGGACTACCAGAAATCTCTTTCCTAGTGTGATAGTTCCAGGAGTGGTATCACAGAAAACTGTGATATCATCATACCTGTGGGTATGTGGAGTATTTGGTGACACTCCTTGATAAGCTATACTATATATACAGTACTGCTGCTGAATATATTGTAGAATAGGTAGGAGAAAGAGAGAGACCATCTCATGCTGGTGTATTCCCTCAGGGAGCCCACTTGTCTAAATAGGATTCAGTGTTCTAACTACCGGCTGCATGAAAGATGGAAGAGAAGGTGCAGTACTTGCTAAAACTTCTAGTGTACTTGTTATTTTGTTCTCCTGATGCTATTCCCCTGAGGATGAAAGCCATAGGCTGTTTCTACCATCTAACCCACTTCTGTTAGCCTTTAAGGTGCCACTGTTGGACTCTTTGTTGTTTTCATCTAACCCACTGCATTTCTGCAAACCAAAGAAAGCAGAATTGCCCCATAACATCGCAGACAAGGCCTCACGTGTTGTACAATGCATCAAGGCTCAATTATGTGCCTGACCTCAAAAGTTATGGTGAGGAGAACCACAGTGAATTCTGCAGCAAAACAGCCTCTACGCGGCAACACTAATTGATTGCAGACTTCTTCAGTGCCCTTTGCTTTTACTGCAGGAATTCTAAAATGCACCAGCAAATGAAAATAATCCTGCTAATATTATTTATTTGCACGGTAACAGAGGGACATGCCCTGGCACATCCTGAACTTTTGTGAGTCTGTTGGGTAAGTGGGCTGGGAGAGAAGGGGCAGAAACACTTGTTAAACTGGAAAACTGGGAGTAGCAGAAGAATATTCTCTGCCATACCCTGGCATGCCTGGTATTCTGCTGTGGGGGTGGAGGGGGCGCTCTCTAAGCTCCTAAACCCTCACAACTGGAGCTCTTTGCAGGGGAGTTGCTGGAGAAGGCGGTAGCTGTCATGCCAAATTCCTATGATTCTCATGAAGGGAGTTCTGGTCCTGAGCCACTTAGGAGCTACACATGTAATATGCTTTTCCCTCCTGTGCAGTTCTTCCCCTGCAGAGGAACAGAGCTCCCCTTTTTGCACAACTCAGGGTTGGGGCATGGGAGCAACCTTCTGCTCCTGCATTTTCTTTGTTGTGCAGGAGTGGAGTTCAGAAAGGGAACTCAGCTGCCATGCAGAGCTACAAGCCCAGCAGGAAGCCATACTGAGGTCCTGTGCAGGCTCTTTCAATAAGGTCACCCATTTGCAGAAACAGGCTACACATTTAAGCCTGGTTTCACCTACCCCTCCAGCTGGCTAATGCATGTATGTTTCTGTCACGCCCCAGGCACCAAGACCCATGACATTTTTTAATGCTTTGCTGGATCGGGGCCTCTCTAAATGTAACCTTCTGCCAGATGTTACCAGCAGCAAAAAGAGCCAGGTTCAAACAGCTAGAGTTCCCTCTGAAAACTAACTACAACCACCAGCTTGACACAACCACCCAGAAAGTCACTAAATAGCTTCCCTGGGCTCCCTTCACAGCCAATAGTTCCCCACCTGCAAGCACTGAGTCTGTGTATGAAACAAGGAAAATGGTATTAGGGGAAGAGAACACAGCAGCAGTACATCTATATGAATGATCAGTAGATCACTTTGGCATGGTAACTAATTCCAGTAAGTCAGTTCAACACCCACAGTGTCTATGTCCAATAAGCAAATGTGTTTTTACTGTATCACTTCTCCTTCCCCATCCACTAAGCCAGACTCATGGTTTGATGTCAGTAGGCCACGTAGTCCCACAGTCCTGAGGCGCATGCATGCAGGCCTGTCTGCGGTCCCTTGGGACGTGTTGCCTACGCCTGTCCTGAGGCTTCACCATCTCATCCAGCCATAGTGATTTCAGCTTTATTTAGTGGTTGAGTAGGAAGGCCCTCACTAGAGTTCACTCAGCTCTGCTTCTGTTCTCAGAGGCTTTAGAAGAGACTTCTCTGCATTGCACTTCATCAGAGAATCCTCCTAACAGCACAGTACTCCCATTGGAAAGGAATCAGTAACAAATAGGACTCCAGAGCAAAGTCCAGGCCCCAGGGATGCACTCCTTGCCACAATATAGGAGCATTTCCTCCTCTCTCTTCTCAATTCAGGTCCACTTTTCAACTAACTCTGAACATTGTATGTGATTGTGGTGAGTCCCAAAGTGCCATTGGAGGAATTCTGGGTAGAAAGTTTATGCAAATAAGGCCCTCTGTAGCCATACTTCCACCTGTTCACCAAGTGATGGGAGCAGAGAGCTTCTTACTCTCTAAAGTTTCAGGCCACAAGGCTTACAAAAGAACCACAGCACACAAGTGTTTGAGAAGGAGAGGCTATTCTCCCTTGTGCAGTGTTAGGGGGCTTATTTTTTTTACCCTCTCACTTCCCTGGTCCTTCTCGCACGAACAGAGAGCAACAATACCCGAAAGGCGCAAACAATTAGATGTTTATTGGGGTGAAGTTTCAGCAAGCATGATTCCAATTTTCTCTCAGTGTCCCCCTTTCCAGCTTTGACACTGCAGAGCCTTGCATGTCTCCCTTTTTCCATTCCCTGTTCCCATTTCCACCCCCCTTAGCAAAACATGATTTCAGTTCCCCCTCCCCACTTCCTGATTGACTGCAGACTATATAGTAAAACTTGAGTTTTGCTTAGCTATACCTTAACCAATTATTTTACTGAAATTTAACTAACCAATTCTAACACATTGTAACATGGTTATTTAACCAATTATATCCCACCACCTTAATTGGTTTACCACCCAACAAAATTAATTGTACAGCAGACAAACAATCTCAGAACCAGACAGAGATTATACGGACAAACAATAGGGATGTGAAGACTACAGTGATAGAACAATACAGAAATGAGGATTTTACATTCCAGCTATTGATAAGTGAGTTCTTGCCAGACAGGATGTTACAGACTTATTATTATAGTGGGCCCGAGAAGGTTGGGTCCGGGTTGTATTGCACACTGCGGGGTGAAAAGGGCTTACTACATTACTTATAGGTTATTTTCATATGCAACATAACACAGGTACAGTTAACAATTTAACTTTCACCAGAGTTCTCATTACTTTTCACTTTCATCTCCTGCTCCAAAACACACAGAGATCTGAAAAAGAAAGCACAATCTACTATGGCTCCTTTTGGAGCCCTAATAGGATTTTAATTAAGTATCATGTTTTGTTTGCATTTCTTTTATTTCTTTTTCAATATACACAGCACACATCCTGGGAAATAGTTTAACCTCCATAACATTTTATTAGCCATATTAATTTTACACAAGGTGTAACTGCCTCCCCGTGCCCACTTCCTCCATTTCCTTCTTAATCTCATCCCAGGCTGACCCCTGTACCTGGTATGGGCCCTGGTTCTTCCTTATCCATTTATCCAAAAAATCCTTTACCCTGGCTTGCCAGAACCCGCAACTACCATCACGAGAGTTCACTATACCCCCTCCAAGCAGCTGCGCGGACTATTGGGGAGGGGGACTTACAGGCTGCCACTCACCTATCCGATGCGATGCATCCGAGTCAATGGCACCAAGATGTTAGGGGACTTATTTTTTCACCCTCTCGCTTCCCTGGTCCTTCTCGCATGAACAGAGAGCAACAATACCTGAAGTCCAAAGGCGCAAACAATTGGGGTGAACTTTCAGCAAGCATGATTCCAGTTTCCTTCCTCAGAGTCCCCCTTCCCAGCTTTACACCCCAGAGCCTTGCCCGTCTCCCTGTTTCCATTCCCTGTTCCCATTTCCACCCCCCTTAGCAAAACATGATTTCAGTTCCTCCACCCCGTTCCCATTCCCCCCCACACTTCCTGATTGACTGCAGACTATATAGTAAAACTTGAGTTTGCTTAGCTATACCTTAACCAATTATTTTACTGAAATTTAATTAACCAATTCTAACACATTGTAACATGGTTATTTAACCAATTATATCCCACCACCGTAATTGGTTTACACCCAACAAAATTAATTATACAGCAGACAGAAACAATCACAGAACCAGACAGAGATTATACAGACAAACAATAGGGAAGTGAAGACTACAGTGATAGAACAATACAGAAGTGAGAATTTTACATTCCAGCTATTAATAAGTAAGTTTAATAGCATCCTGTCTGGCAAGAACTAAGTGTTTTGGTTTTTTTTTTGGTTTGGTTGTTTTTTTTACATTTTCTAGGCTCTTCCCTTTCTCTGGAGGTAATAAAAATATCAGAACAAAATTGTATTCCTAACAGCCCAATAGCACCTTATTTTAATGTAACTAGTTTAAAATGTGAGGATGTGACCATTCACTTCTTAGCTTATGGCTGCCTCTGCTGCTTAGCCAAAGGCCTTACTTAGCCTAAGAACAGAGCCTCAGACTGTCACAGTACAGAAAGGCTCTTACACAGACAAACAGTGATTTTAATTCTTTTTTTATACCTCTATAACTAGCTAAGTAATAAAAATGAATGTAAATTCTTAAAGTATAGACCTTTGCAGACAGGCCTAAATATCTATATCCTAACATGCAGTGAATGGAGTTCTGCAAGATGTGTACTCCTGTGTGTGTTCCACTTCAGCTGTGCTTGTTCCCTATGCCTTTGATCAAAAGTTTTTGGTAGCCATGCCCATTTGGCATATGTATCCTAATGCTCCACACTGAGGCTATATGGGGCTGCGCAGGTGAACTGTCCTTCTCCATCGCAAAGACCCACAAGGGAGACTCCAAAGCAGAGGAGCAGAATGACAGGTAGTGGAGCATGCATTGGGACACACATCTTGAAGAACTCCAGTTACTGCACAAGGTCAGTAACCTCTCCTTCTTCGAGTAGTGTCTATGTGAGTGCTCCACTTCTGGTGACCCCCAGGCAATACCCCGGTGTCCAGAAGCCCAGGGGGAGCCAGCTGAGGTCACTTAATTAGGGTGAACTGCAATGGATCAGACAATCCCTAAAGCTGGTGGATATTTCAATGCTTCTACCAATTCCAAAGGATCGGACACATTACCTCCCAGGTTAATAGTCCAGATCTTATCCAAATACACTCTTACAGCCAATTCTTATTAACTAAACTAAAATTTATTTAAAAAAATAAGAGAGAGAGAGAGAGAGAGAGAGAGAACGGTTAAAAGATCAATATACATACAGACATGAGTTCAATTCTTGAGGTTCAGATTCATAGCAGAGATAGTGAGCTTTGTAGTTGCAAAGAGTTTTTAGAATGTAGGTTATAGTCCAATGTCCAATATCATATTCAGGGTGTACCAGCTTAACTGAGATCTTATCTTGTGACTCAAACTTCCCCGATGAAGTTTAAGCAGATCTGAAACGACAGGATCAGGACCCAAGGATCTTTCATACAATATCAAGCCTTCTTTGACAAGCTGGTGTCCCTTGGCTTACAATAGGTAATCAGGGCGACTTTGAAGTAGGTCCATCACTGGTACTTAGCTACAAGAATGAACATAAGGCAATTGCCTGGTTTTTGCCATTCGCAGATGATCAGCTATACATTTCAAAGAGAGATGAATACAGCAATATCCCCTGTTTATAGTTCATTTAAATGCTAGGATGTTCTTTTGATCTTTGAATTAACAGAATACAGCATAGACAGGGACCGTTGATTACATTGTTGACCACTACCTATATATATATATATAAATACACAAAACACAAACATTATCGCCCTATATGTCTTTAAGGGTTGAATTTGAGTAATTTATTCCTTCAGGATGTTTAAACCCCATTATGCAGATGGGAGATTCCGATCAGGTATCAAAGCATAATGATTAGAAAAAGAACCAGATGACCAATTTGGCACTCTATGGCTGTCTGCAATTGGTATATCCTTAAGTAAGGCTATAGACATAGTTAGTGTTCTTGTGCAATATACTATCGCTTTCAAAGAGGGTTGAACATGAGGTCAGTCATAGCAAATCTTTATATAGCCAGAGATCCATTTTGATAACCTCTGTTTTGAAATTACTGAACCCTATTTCTATCTGCAATGGATACAAATAGTCCAGGAGATCTTCTAAACAGTTTGGTCCTACCTAGGTAGTAGGTTAATGCCTTTTGTACATCTAGAGTATGGAATACAGCTTGAGTGACCTGGTGCGATTTTAGGTGTGGAGGGAGTGGTAGATGAATGGTTGATGAATATGAAATTCTGAGGACACCTTAAGTAAAAATCTTGGATGTCCCCATTGTGACACTTTCTCTCTGATGAATACTGTAAATGGGGGGCAGGGTCTGCCATTAAGTCCCCCAATTCTCTGACCTTTTGGACATAAGTGAAGACTATCTTCAATAAAAAACATATAGCTAGTGACTCAAAAGGGTGTTTCATAAGACAATTAAGTTCTGAGTTAAAGTCCCAGCTTGGAGTAGGATCTCTGATTTGTGGGCAGATATTGGGTAACCGTCTTAGGAATCTTGTTGTAGTTGGGTGAGCGACAAGTGAAAAATCTCCTATTGGTGTGTGAAAAGCTGTTATTGCTGCTAAGTGAACCCTAATGGAATTCATAGAAAGATCCAATGTTTTCAGTTCCAATAGGTAATCCAATACCCTGGAAAGAGAAGAACGAGTTGGAGAAATCTGATGACTATTACACCAAAGATAATATTGTTTCCATTTCTGGAGGTAAGTATTTCTTGTAAATTCTTTTCTACTATTTAATCAAATGTGTTGTACCTCTAACGAACAGGATACCTCTATTCACAGAACTACTGAGGTCCCACCATGCTTGGAGCCTGAGAATCTGCAGGTTGGGGTGAAGCGTTGGACCAGCATCCTGGATCAGTAGGTAAGGACTGAGCTGAAGTCTCCACAAAGGGTCAGAGGTCAGTCTGACTAAATAGGGGTACCTCCAGACCTGTCCTGGACACACAGGTCCAATCAATTTGACTCTGTCTTGATCTTGTTTGAGCTTATTGAGAACCTTGAATAGTAATGGTGTCAGTGGATATGCACAGAGAAGTGCTTTCATCCATGAGTTGAGGAACACATTTCCTATTGCTCCCCCTCTGGAGCAATATTTACTGCATTTTGTATTGGCTACCATAGCAAGCAGTTCGACCTCAGGGAGCCCCCAGACTAAAAATATCTTGTGAGAACCCTGGAGTTCAGTTTCCATTCATAATTTAGAAAGACATGTCTGCTGAAATCATCTTCCATGGTGTTCTGAATACCTGGGAGGTAAGAAGCTGAGATGACACTGTGTTGACTATGCACTAATTCTGGAGTTTTACCACTTTGACACAGAAAGATGGAGAATGTGCACCTTTCTGACAGTTGATATAATACATGCGTGCCATGTTGTCTGTTATCATCATTACTGACTTCAGTGTGATTAGTGATGGAAAACATTTTGGGCAGCTCTCAGTTCCAAAAGACTGATGTGGAGAAAATCTTCTTGTAGTGACTATTTGCCCTGCACTTTGTGAGGTCCCAGATGTGGTCCCCAACCCAAAAGTAAAGCATTTGATCTTAATCACTATAGTAGGGGGAATCTGCAAGAATGGAACACCTGTGCAGGTTTTGGTCGGGTCCTTCCACCAGTTGAATGAGTATAGAACCCATTGGGGAACAGACAGTAACCTACCTAGTCTGTATTGGTTTGATTTGTCAACTATTTGAAGCCATTCTTGTAGACATTGGAGGTGTAATCTGGCATTCTGCACTATAAAGATGCAAGCTGACACATGTCCCAGCAGTTGAAGACAATCTCTTACTGTTACTTGAGGCCTTCTCTGAATCTTTGAGATGAAATTCACTAGTGAGAGAAATCTGCTGGACGATAGGCATGCTTTGCCTGTGTCTGCATCCAGGGAAGTGCCTATGAAGTCTAGACACTATAGTGGAGTAAAAATGAACTTTTGGAGGTTTATTTGAAGGCCCAGGCTGTGAAACAGGGAATACCTAATTTTTGTTGACATGAACACTTCCTGATCTGATCTTCGCTGATTAAACAATCGTCTAGATATGGGGAAATTATTGTATTCCGACGACATAAGTGAGTGACAACTACTGCCAGAATCTTTGAAAATACCCTTAGTGCTGAAGATAGGCCAAAAGGGAGTACCCTGTATTGGTACTCCTTATTGTTTATTAGAAAACAAAGACACTTCTTGTGTGAAGGGTAAAAAGCAATGTGACAACATGCAAACCAATCTCCTACTTCTAACAAAGGAAATATTGCTGCAAGGGTCACCATCCTGAATTTTTGTTGCTTTACATATTTGTTTAGAGACCTGAGGTCTAAAATTGGCCTCCACCCTCCATTCTTTTTGGGAATCAGGAAGTAGTCTGAATAGAATCTGCTTTCCCTGTGTTGCACAGGAACTGATTCTATTGCTCCTATACTCAGAAGAAAGGTCGCCTCTTGCAATTGATCATGAGAGGGGTTCCTGAAGAGGGATAGGAAAGGTGAATGGGTAGGTGGGAGAGATTTGAAATGGATAGTGTAACCAGGTGTTATGGCTTCCAAAACCCATTTGTCCAATGTTATATGCTCCCATGCATCCTGTGGGAGAGGCAGCATCTAAAAGGATGGAAGAGGGGGTAAGATATTGCAGCCATAACAAATTGTCAATTGGATGGTTGAGAGTTTTAGCCATCAAAACTGTCACTTGGAGGACAGGAATGGCTGACACAATGTAGCTGAAAGGTGGGTTTTTTTGAGTATGTCTGTCTCTTGGCTAGGGGTTCAGAGATTCTACGAAACGCTGAATACAGAACTGGGCATGCTCTTTCTGCCATCTGAGACCTATTAAAGCTCCTTTTATTTACAGGAGAATAAATCCTTAGGCTCTCAAGTCCTTTAAAGTGTGGAGAGTTGTATCCACTAAGTCCACACAGAGCTTGCAACTGTTAAAGGAGAGGTCTTTGGCAGACTCTGAACCTCTTGGAAAGCCCAAAAGCTGAACCAAGATACTCTTCCCATGATCACTGCAGTGGAGGTAGACTGTGCTGCAGTATCTGCTGCATCCAAGGAGGCTTTGAGCAATGTCTTTGCTAGCAACTGACCTTCTTGTATAATGGACTTAAACTGGTCTTGATGTTCTTCTAGTAGATGCTCAATAAAATAATTGAATTTATTATAATTTAAATAGTTGTATTTGGCCATGAATGCCTGGTGGTTTGCTATCCTGAACTGAAGTGTGGCTGAAGCATAAGATTTATAACCAAAAATACTGAGCCACTTGTGGTCCTTAGTGTATGGGGTGGACTGAGTTATTTTGACTGCCTCATTCATTAATGGCCTCCACTACTAGGGAATTTGGAACTGGGTGAGAAAATAGAACATCACTAGACAGGCATTGCGGTGGAACCCCCAAGGCAAGCGGGAAAGAGGCCGTCCAAGAAACACCTGGCGACGCGATCTTCAGGCTGATAGCATAAAAATGGACTATACCTGGAACCATCTAGAGCAAATGGCCCAGGATAGAGGACTCTGGAGATCTGTGGTTGGTGGCCCCTATCCTGATTGGGGTGACGGGCATGAGTGAGTGAGAAAATAGAAACTCTGATTCCCTAGCTGGAACATAATACATTTTATCTGCTCTCTTGCAGGTAGGCGGTGTGGTAGATGATGTTTGAGAAACCATCATAGCAGGCCCCATAAGAGAAGCTTTTACTGGAATGGCAATCTTCATACACATTGAAGTGTGTAAAATAGCTAGGAGTTTATGATGGGACTCCTGCAATTTCACTAAGGAAATCTGCAGCATGTCAGCAATTCACTTCAGTTTCTGAAACTGCCTGAATTCATCTGCCATAGATGGTGGCAGAGGTATGATAGCTTCGTCAGGTGACGATGAGGAAATGTTAGTAAGAGGTGTCACCTCCTTATAGGCCCTTGCCTCTTGCCCCTCAAAGGTCTTCTCAGGCATAGGTGATGGTAAAGGAGGTTGAAGCATATGGGCTCTTCTCTTTTCCCTTCAGTGGTGTAAGAACCTTGATGTAAATTGTTGGTGATGGATCCCAGGCAAGGCCACTGAGGGGGCCCAAATGGCATTGGTGGAGGAAGCCATCTGTGTTTCTGCCACGTGGATGCCATTTGAGGCCTGTAATAAATCAACATAAGAGGTAGAGTGAGGTGTCCTAGAATAGGTAGGGGAACCCTGCACCGAAATTTGAGTCGGAGGAGTCCTCTTCCACATTGTCTGGGGAGATATCTGTTCAGCTTGCAGAGTAGATGAGGGTGCGTGTGGTGCTCTAGATGATAGAGGAGTCAGTGACAGAGAGGCTTGACACTGACAAACCCACAGCACTTGTTAATAGAGGAAACTCCAGCTCAGGAGATAATATCATATCCTTAGAGCACCTAAACTCTTACGGTACCAACAGTATCAAAGATGAGGCTGAGTGGATACCTGTGGAGGACAGCTTTGGTACTGATGCAGCTGGTACTGAGCACATGATATGGGATTCCCTCAGTACAGTAGGTGTTTTGTTTTTTAAGAAAAAAAAGAAAGCAAACAAAGGGAACAATTGTTCCAACAACTATAATGCTGTAAGATAAATAACTATAAGGTAGCTATCTGAGAAAAAGCTAAATATTAGAGAACAGGCACACAGTAGACTCCGTTTGGGGCCAAAGGCAGTTGTGGAGGTACTTAGGGTGGTTTGCCTGTGCAGCCCCATGTGTGGGGGCACTGCTACCAAAAATCTCTGATCAATGGGGCAGAGCAAAGGTGCACCTGAAGTGGAGCACCCATGGGATACTACCCACAGAAAAGCATTGCTCTAGACTCATTTTGTTTTGCAGCATTACAGATTCCTAAGATTTGCAATATTTCCTTTTCAAATGAATATGTATGTGATCTAGTTAGTTCAGATTAAGTCTAAGATGTCTAAACACCATACACGTTTGTTTGTTTTTTAAAAAAAGACACACCAAGAGTCAAGTTAAAATAATACAGCTCATTTCCCCTAACCTACAGTGTCTTCTCAATGATCAGTTAATAGAGATTTTTGAACAAGGAAAAACAAAAGTCATTTTCTCTGAATATATTTAATGAAATAACCACTTCCAACAACATTTCTTCAACAGCAACCTGGGTAAAATACAGCATATTACAATAGAAAGCATATGAATTTTCATATATAATGCTTTGCTTAAAAAAGTTAGCACACTTTACAAAAATAATCTTTATTTCTACAAAGAAGAATTTAAATACAGCAAGCGTCTCAGGCTTTCCCCTATATTTCTCTCTTGCAATGTCAAACACCTAGCTGAAGTGCTGGTAAAATCACTGCTTCCATCTCTCTTTCTTGTTTCCCAGGTCCTGGGTTTACAACATTAGAAAGTAGGTTACAGCCAATTTAAATAGGCTGTTACGTGTGTACCATGTCTAAGTAAAATTCTCCCCCTTGATCTGCACGCTTGCTCTTTGATCCACCATACAGGTTCATATGGCATATTCTGCACTTGTAATATTCAATAAAGATTGCAGTACAATTCTTAAAATGCCTTTATTTGGTTTACAACTTTCCAGTGTC
Source organism: Trachemys scripta elegans (assembly GCF_013100865.1). NCBI lineage: Eukaryota > Metazoa > Chordata > Testudines > Emydidae > Trachemys > Trachemys scripta. The sequence continues at coordinate 40,814,792 of NC_048303.1, forward strand.
CATATGCTTTTGTCCTCCTAGCTAACTTCCCCTTCCACATCTTTAGTGGTCCTTATGTTTTTTAACCTGCCTCCTTATCAACATCTCATTAAAGCACACATCTGCGGCTTTACATTAGCCCACTACACTAAAACCATTAATTCTCTCTATTACCTCTGCACTGCAGATAAAAGAAGTCAATGCAGTTTAGAGAGGGGGAATTTTGGCCACACAATGTGCATCACCTTTAAAACATAGAGATCCAGGTATTTCTACTCCACAGTCATGAGAGAGAGACTTCATTCTAAAAGGTTCATTACTATCCACTGGGTATGTAGTGTCAGAGATTCCACAGTACTGTCTACACAAAATGAAAATTCTAGATTTGTTAGTTTTAAAAATCTGAAATGCAGATAATTCCGTTTAATATCTCTATATTTTAAAAGAAGCTTAACTGCCGGCCCTTAGGTCAGTTGCTAAGAGATGAGCTCACTACTATTTTAAACTCCAGAAGATCAAACCAACCTGCTTAACTCAGTATCAATATTGTATTTGTTAACAGAGAGTTGCACTAATTAATTCTAGCTTTCTTTGAAAAATAGCTGACTTTAAAGAGAAGTGCTTATAACCACTCAGGGTTTTAGCATCTTCCTTATTTGGCCGTTAATGGAGATCTTTAAAAAAGCAGCAAAAATGCTATAAACTAGCAATGAAGAGTAACCGTCCAGCTTGTTACGCATGCACAAAGGAAGCAAAAGTGTGACACTAAATGGGCCAAATCCTCTCATATACTTTAATGAAACTACCTCCTTGACTAAGACAAGAGGGATTTGGCCCTTTTCTTCTTTTTGGTGATTTACTTGTACACTCTTATCTTCAGGAAGAGTAGTTTAGATTCTCTTGCAGTCATTTGTAAATAAACATATTGGGCCCCGTCTTGCAGTCCTGAGTCCTGAAACTTCAATGGGAGTTTTATAAAAATATGTTCTGCAGACACAGACTCACAGCTGTGACGGATACTTCCTTTTCCCCAAAGATGCCCCTGACTTAAGCCTCAAAGGTGCTCTGATACTATGGTGATGACAGCTATACAAACATCTGTGTAATGTCTTGTGCTCCTATAGAAAATGTGCTGTTAGCTGAATCAAGGAAAAATCTTTGACTGACTGTTTTTAAAGCAAGAGATGGAAATGTGAATGGAAAGAAAATCTCATCTTTTTAAAGATAAAATGATCAACATTTATTTATTAAGCATTGGCAGTATGATAAATCTAGGAAGTATCCATGTAAATAGTAACTTTATATATGGCATTTTATTAATATTAGAGATAAGAAAATATACATGTATAAGAAAGAACTGCATGATGATTCCTTGATATTATGTAATCAGTACATAACAGACAACTGTGTGTGTTATGGGAGTTGCATGTAAACTATTTTTTCCTCTGGTTTTGGCCTACATAATACTATTTGTATAATTTCAGTGGGGTTTCTTGGCTTTATGAGTGTGAATTTTGATAGGTCTAGTTGAGGAAACATAGGGAAAACAGGCAGATAACTAGTACATGGTTACAATAACCTTAGTTAATTTTATCTGAAGATGCAGTTCTGCTCTGAAAAGTTTCTCTGTGAAAATGGGTGTGTGGGATGACATATGTATCATGTCCCATGATCCAAGTCTGCTAAGCACCTCTCAGGAGGATTTTAGCACCTCGCAGGACTGGAATATGTAATATGTACTTGACTTACAAGCAGAAAGATGATTTTTCTCATGGTCAGGCCTGCAAACTCAGATTAGACTCTGAAAGTCATACTGGGTTCACTCCTTCTTGTGCCTTATCACCTGAAATAAAGATTCTGCAAGGCATATTATGCCCCTAGTTATATCTGTGCAATCCCCTGGTCTTAAGTGGATTTGTAAAGGTTGGAATTGGAATTTAGAATTGATTGGAATTTAGCTAACACATCTGTTGATGCATAATATGTAATAGACTCCAGTTATTAACATCACTCATCATTAACAGCATTGATTCTGCAGGGTTAGCCGCAATAAACTAAAATAAGTGAACATGTGTTTTTGTCAGTAAAATGAGCAGATGCATCTCTGAATACACTCAGGCAACATACATGCTGTGTAAGAAGGTGCCATTTATACAAAGTCATTTTTCAGAATAGAACAATACTTTAAACTATACATTTTTCACTTGATGACTTAATTATAATTGGGACAATTCTTCTGTTTGGAGGGAATCTCTGCTCCATTCCCCAAGTGTTGTGCCTCATGAGGAACTGCAATGAGATGTGGTCCGTGACCAGAGAACACTACCCTCTGGATTGCAGAACATAAGCAGAAATATCTCTGTTTGTTACAATGAACTTTGAACTCATTTGCACAACACACTGTTGAAGGCAGAATAGGGGCTTTACTTTTCCTGGAGGGTTAGGTAAATAATCTGATAGGATCTAGCTTCTTGTTAATTATGAATTCCTTGTTTGTTAAATATGAATGACTTTACGCAGATTAGTGATGCTATAACATGTATTGCTATTTTCAAAATCCAAATTAACCCTCAACCTATGTGAAGCCCCAGTTTGTGAATGATTTTGGAAGAGGGAAATTCCAAATGAATCTAACTTCACTTTAGTCTTTATATGCTATTAAAAAAAACAACCCAACCCTACAGTGGCAATAAGAATGTGTAGCTCACTCATATACCAAAGAAAACATCACTGTAATGGGGATTTAGCACCTACATGTCATACTTTAAATTAGGCGTGGTGATTGATACCATAATCAAATTCCATAATCCATAGTTGCATCACCCACGAAAGCTTATGCTCCAATACGTCTGTTAGTCCATAAGGTGCCACAGGACTCTGTCACTTTTTACAGATCCAGACTAACAGGGCTACCCCTCTGATACATAATCCATAGTGTAATTTTTTTTTCTTTCTTCCATTACATATCTTCAAAATAAGGTCTCTCTAGACCATCTTTGGTACAAAGAAATTTAAATGTAAGTGATGTTTCCCTTAAAAAAAAAAAAAGTACTGACTGCAATAGAAGAGGAAATTATTACTCATAGACACCCCCGCCCCCATATGCTCTGCAGTGCACTCGTAAAAGCAAGTTCTATTTGATATATACTATTACAAGCTGGCATTGAAATGAAGCATTTAGCTTTTTTTCTGGAATAGAAAGGCCTAAGTGAGATTTGTTTTTGACAGTAGAAATTAATGATCATCTCTTATAGTCAGGCATATATTCTTACTTCCGAGCACAAGGATTTATGGACCTAATCCAAGCCCAGTGAAGCTAACGGGACTCTTTCCAGTGCATTCAGTGGGCTTTGGATCAGGCCAAATATTAATTAATGCTAATAACAGCTGCAAGTGCAAATCCCCATGCCTCAGGATAAAAACACACTTCAGGGTATTTCAAGCATCCTTAGTTTCTTACTGTTGCATTGTCTTGACTCTGAAGCGCACCTGTGCAATGATAAGCATGGAATGATGAACAGACTGTGTACACATATTGCATAAACTCATTAGCTTCTGGAAAAATGTCTCAGCCACTACCAGCTGAGCTAGCAGCCTATGCATAAAAAATAATTCACACAGCTATAATGTATCTTTAAACAAAAACATCCTCAAGAACATTAGCAATATATTTACTTGGATCTTGTTTTTGTATAGGTAGCTATTAATCACAGTAGCCAGAAAAATGGGTGTAACAAGCCCCAACATCTTGATTCAATACACTTCATAGTGAAAAGCAAGAGTGACTATATTTTATATTCAAATTTACACTAGAAGCACATTCTGGTAAATAAATTCTAGGAGCTCATCTCTGCCCTGTAGTCACAAAAGCAAATACAAAAAGCACCATAACTGCATCTCTAGGTTCTTAAGGGCAGCAGAGTTTACACTCCGTACTGCTGTGTTTTGGCAGATCATATTGTGGGATTTCAACATCTGTACTTCTCGGAAATTTGATAAATCTCTAACCAATATGTATGCTTACAAGTCTTGGGTAATGCATCTTATTTACCATGTGCTTTGTTCTGGCTGTCCAAGCGAGGATGAGCTTCCAAGCTTTGTTCATTCAATATTAATTAATGTGGACCAGATTAGTAATTGAGACTGGCATTATGCAAGAAATAAACACTGACAGCTCAAAAAACAAAAGTATCCAACATCAGAGTGGGCATCAAATATATATAACTTTCTCCTCATTTCTTATAGACAGTTCCTGACAGCTGCAAACAAAAATGTATATAACCCAAGAACTAATTGTTTTTAATCAACGTGCTTTTCACCATTTAAATATATTTATCCTTTTCCTACCAGCATTCAATGTTCTATTGTGTTCTCTCACACATGGTATATTGAAACAGGTCAATTAAATAGACATTGTCCACATATTTTAGTAATCTGTACTGCATTATTCTTGAATTATTGGTTAAATTAAGATTATCCACATACTTCACAGAAAACATATAGACTGTTTGAGAAATCCTGGCCACACTGAAGCCTATGGGAATTTTACCATTCACGACAATTAAGTTAAGATTTCATCCTGTATGTGGATGAGTAGAACCCTTACTTAAATTTATGAATCCAGAGGGCTAAATTCTGCTATCATGCACATGGATTTAACTGAAACAGATTCTGGCCCAAAATCTACCAGGGAGAATCACAGCTTCATATGATGTGTTGCATGCTGGATTTTGCATTTGTTTCGCTAATTTGCTTTGAAGAGGTGTAAAGTCACAGGTGGGCAGACAGCTCTATATTTATTTTGTATCCGACCAGTTCATCTGTCTTGGATATTTCCAGAGTTATTTGGAATATATTACTAATGAAAAATGCTCCAGATCTTCTGTTTTCAGGCAGAAGTATGCAAATAACAAAAGCGTAGAGATATACTGGTATACTGCTTAGGATCAACCCACAACCACCACTTCTTACGTTCGACAGGTCTAGCTTTTGCAGTAGGCAAATGGCAAAATCCTTGTGAAATCTAAATTTTGGACACAGCTTACTTGTAGTCCTGTAAACACATTCCACTTTTTGGTGCTATGCATATATGCATTCAGGTAAAACTGAAGCTTAAAAATGTAAATATAAAAATACTGTACCCTCCCGTTTAGCTAAACGGCCTGGGGGACATCTGAACATTTTGGATAACCAAGTGTTCAGCTAAATGGAAGTGCTATTTTGAACACAGGACTACATGGGGGACACACTGGATTTGGATGACTAGGATTTTTGGATGAAGGGAATTTGGATAACTGGAATTGTACAGTACATCTGGGAAGCCTATCAGGCAGTCCTTCAAAACAGACAGAGATCCTGTATTTGTATAATTGGAACCGTTTTGAAAAAGCCTTTGATCTAGAAGGACTATTATAATGCTACCTGCACAACAATGAATGGTTATAAACAAGGCTTTGTTTTGCCATTTGTAAATATTGCCTGAAAGATTCTAGTTTGTCACAAAACGTGTTTTTGGTTTTCTTTGCCATTCTTGCTCTCCTTAACCCTGATTTGTCCACCCTGCAATACATCATGGCATTGCTGATGAGTGAAGCTAATCTTGGCTCGTGGGACACTGCTGCCTGCAAGGATGCAGCGATGACAAGTAGTAGAGGACATTGCAGATAAAATAACTGGAAAACTGGGATTTGCAGATTTAGTTTCATTTTCATAAATATTTTCTAAATTTAGCTATTAAAAGCTCAACCCTGTATTGTTTCTGCGCTCAAATCTCCAGTGAAATCATTGGCTATCTGGGAGCTCCAGGAATGCACACAGCCTGCACCTCTGACCTAGCCTCTTAGCCTCTCTCCCTCTATTCTATTTTTCTGCTTTCCACCTCCCCCAGCCCCTTCAGTTCTGATAATATCACCACCTTCAGTGTCCCCTTTGTGTCTTACTTTTCCAATCACCCTGAGGCTTTTTCCATATCGTCCCCTGCACACACATGGAATCCTCTCCCCTCTCCCAAGCCAACAAGCCAGCTGAATCCCTCTCTCAATTCAAAGGACTCCTTAGGATGCACTCTTTCCAGGATGCTCCCAGTGAGCCAGGAATAATTTTCTATAGCAAAAAAGCACTTTTAATTGACTCATCAAGATGTGCACAGGCTTAAACTAAATGACTGTGATATCTTGTCATTCCCACCTTGTCTGTCCCTGGGTATTTGTTACACCTGTCACTGCACCAAAATCAGAGCGTAAACCCTATGGGACATGGAACATGTCTTACTATTGCTTTGTGAAGCCTCTAGTACACTTTTAGGTGCTGCTAAAATAAAACATAAATAAAATAGACTGCAGATTGGACACCAACTGTGATCTTGACAAGCAGAAACCTAAATTGTAATTAATTAAAAAACTATTTTCAACAGCAACTCCTCTCAGTTAGACATGTGAAACTCCACTTACTTCAGAGGGTACCGGGGATTAATTGAGATGAGAAGTGAGCCCAGTAGGAAACCACAAGGATGGGCAGTATGCATCACATTGCCTGCCATCCCTTAGGGTCAATACACACCAGAGGGGGTCACAGGGCTTCATTGGCACCACCACCAATGAATCTGGCCGGGAGAGGAAGGGCCCATAGCACTGATTTGTAAAGTGCTTTGAAATACAGTTCTATCTAACACTGGCCAGGTTAATACCAGAATATAGATCTGCTGGCAAATGTTTAATCATATTCCGATGCCATCTTTGTCTTCTTATCTAGCAATGTCTAGTGAGCCCATCACAATAGCCCCCAAGCATTGCAGCTTGCTAACTAGGGTCCAATGCTAGTGTAGACAAAGCTCAAATGGGACAAAAAGACAGAGTAGAGCAGAGGCAAGGAGATCATCTATGGGTAGTTCTATACTTAAGTGTGAAACTGGGTAAGGTAAGATCAAAGGCAACAGCAATTATGTCAGAGATGAAAAAGGGAAAATTCACAGGAAGGTTGATGACAATTTTACTCCAGAGTCGCAGGCGATAGGACCCTATCTATTCTTTAAGCCATCCAGGCAGTAATTTTAGGACCAGAAACGCAGGCAACACTTTGGACTCCAAAATTGCACATGCATATTTTTGCTGAACATCTATTCACATTCCAAGTGGCATTTGTGCACACAAATCAGATAACTGTGACTGTCTGAACAATATGGATGGGAAATATTGAGTCTATGGATTCAAAATTTGTGTGAGCAATGTTGGAAGCTAGTTTGGGGCTGGCTTGAAAATGTTGCCTCTTTGATCTTATTTTCTCTGCCCATTTATTTTTGTAGAAATGCAGATTTCTAAAGCTCAAAGATAGAAGCACTTATCTCATATACAAGATCATCATCAAACGTAAAAAAATTCAGCTAATATTGTAATTATTTTTTATCGTAGTAAAGACTGCAGTTCCTGTTCCTGAATTTATCTTCCCCCCTCCCAGTGCTTGGTTCTAATATACACCTTTTTCCTTTAGAGAATAACTCAATATATACCACAAGATACATACTAAGTGGGAGGGAGCCTATTATCCTCTCCATGCACAGAGTGCTATTTGTATAATTACAATTAGTGTTGATGTGCGGGAGAATGGTGTGGGTAACATTTGCTAAGAGAAAAATAGATACCCTCTCCCCGCCCCCCCCAAAATTATAACGGTTTGTCTTCCGGATGGTTTGAAAGCAAGAGATTAGCTGTGTTTCACAAACTCTGGCAGCTCCATTCCTGTGTGCAGGTTAAGTACGCCAGCTTTCTCCAGAACAAAGGCAGGGTGAGCATCATTGGTAAATTTGTGCCTGATGGTGAACAGAGCTAGTCCTCTCTCTGCATTGAAGAATGAAAGTCTCCCAGCATTATAATCCAGCAGAATGCCGACCCTGGCTGGCTGCTCCGTCATGTAAACATCACTCATTACACCATGGTGGAAGAATTTATAAATGAAACTATAGAGAATGGGAAATAGAAACAAAATGAGAATCCATGATGTCATTAATCAGAAATAAACTACCACCATTTATTTCCCAGCCATTAACAAATTGCTGCCTCTCGTACGCTTTGCACAGTGCAGTTCACACACTGAAGGAGATCTCCGAGAAGTATGAAACTTACTACACATCTAAGCTGACGTTATTTCACAATACTACCTTGTACACTCTGAACTCTTACACTAGCCCCTCAGCATTTCAAAGAACTCTCTTTCAGGAGAAAGACACCCATTTTAATCTTCTTCATCAATGCCACCTTCGTTCTTTTCTGGCCTCTGGGCCCAGTTATGGCATCATGGGGATATGAGGATGCTCAGCACCTCACAAGATCAGGCCCTATTGGTCTCAAATGCTGTATTTAGTTGATTGTTACTAATATGTTCAGATTTAGGATTAAATAAAAATTGTACTCCCCAAAGGTTGGCACTTTACTTGAACCTGTAGTATACTCATGTCCTATAAATAGGGCTACGATTTTGGCTTGGAAATTTTTAGTAAATTTCATGCCAAAAGTGTGTGGGGGGAATAGAAAGGTCACAGAAAGGAGAACAAGCCCACCCCACCCTCACCCCACAGCAGCAGTTCTGTCCCACAGTGCTGAGCCCGGCTCCCCTTGCTGGGCGTTGCAACCTGGCACACGGGGTCGTACCACGACTTGGGTTTGGCCCATCCACTGCTCTGCAGATAGAGGCAGAGGGACCAAACCTGAGTGGTGCTGAACCCTGTGAGCCAAGCCACACCACCACTCGGGCCTAATCAAATGTCTTTATACAGCCATTTCCAAGATTGCACTGACTCCATTCATGTTCAGGATTTCCGTAACCACAGTGACCTCCGTGACAAATCATAGCCTACCTATACAGCCCTAAGTGACCTGGGACTGTCCCTTTCCCCATGCCACAGCTGCAGCCGACAGGGGCGCTCAAGCTGGATCCCCCTCATTATAAAAGAGCGGAAGGACTGGCAGGGTGTGCTTTGTGTGATCTCCAGGACCCTGGAACTTGCTCCGTGCTCCAGAAGTGACCTTCTACACATGCTCCAAAAGCCCTTTTTGATAGGGTTTTGCAAGCGGGTTGAGGGTATGTCCCCAGAACCCTGTACGTGATCCACTTGCTGGTTGAGCTAGGTTGGGGTCATTTGTGCCTGATAAATGTTTGTTTTTTAATGCTGCCGGATGTGCTAAGCTGCTGTCAGACTAAGTGTCAAGTACTTTTATAGGCATATTTTTATAGGTATATTTTTATCTTTTATGGGTATATTTTTAATTATGACTTAAATCTGAAGAAATAAAAACAAAGATGTCTTCCACCATGTGCAAAAATGTAACTTTGCAAGTACCTAGACTCATTCAGCTTTACCTTGTTTGTGTAGAACAACAACATATGCACCAAGAAGTATCATCCTGCCCCAGGATGCTGCCTTGTGGTGTAGAGTTACAGCAGATTCCAATCCGGTAGCCTTTGCAGCCAGTGACGGTGGTTTCCCAATAATGCCGACCACGAGCTGGCAGCAGCTCACCCAGGACAGATGGAATTCTACGAACGAAAAGAATACAGCAAAGCCAGTATTTCAGCATAGTGACTTCATAATGTTCTTTTCATCGCTTATAGTCACATCATGTGGCAGCATCTTATATTGCTTACATAATAACTTCATTCTCCTAAGTGAAGCTTTTCAACATAAATAGCTTAGTTACTTTTAGCAAAAATCCTTTCTGATTCTACCTGCACATTGTGGTAAACTTGCTGTGAGAATTTAAAACTATTAAACATTCTAGAAAGCCATATGATGTCCAGTAAAAGACACACAAGGATGTAGAATAACATTTTCAAAAGTGCCTGGCTGATTTAGAAGTCCCATTCTCAAAAGAGACTTAGGCATTAAGGGCTGGTCTACACTAGAAAGTTTTTATTATACTAGTACAGTTAGATTGGGGAAAAAAAACTAGTATGTATATGGTTATGTTGGTATAAAACTGCTTGTACCAATGTAGATTACTGAGGTTCAGGAAGCCAAACACGCTATATCTGTATGAACATCTTCTATGCAGGTATAACTGCATCCACACGAGGGCTTGTACCAGTATAACAAAAAGACCACATCCCTAACTGACATAGTTATACTAGTTTAACTTTTCTAGTGCAGACCAGCCCTCAGAAGTCCCTTTTGAAAATGAGATTTAGGCTCTGAAGTGACTTAGGGGAAGTTTACACTTAAAACGCTGCATCGGTGTCGCTGTAGCACTTTAACAGAGTTGCTGTAAGTCGACAGGAGAGAGCTATAAAGAGACAATAGTGAATACTCCTTATGAAAGGAAAGTAAGATGACCAGACATTTTTAACCATGGTCAATATGGCAATACAATCACAAATCAGGTCTTCTTGGGGCAATTTTCAAGACAGAAAGCGTCTCGGAGAGCCAGAGAACTGAACATGGGCCAAGACAAGGGCAGAGCCAGTCACTCCAGTGTGTAGCTTATTCTCTGAATTCTTATCTCACAAAACCATGGTGACTGGGCAATAAAACAAAATTCAACGTTGATAAGTGCAAAGTAATGCACATTGGAAAGCATAATCCCAACTAGCATATAAAATGATGGGGTCTAAATTAGCTGTTACCACTCAAGAAAGAGATCTTGGAGTCATTGTGGATAGTTCTCTAAAAACATCCACTCAATGTGCAGCAGCAGTCAAAAAACTAACAAAGTTAGAAACAATTAGGAAAGGGATAGATAATTAGACAGAAAATATCAGAATGCCATGGTATAGCCACATCTGGAATACTGCTGGCAGTTCTGCACTTCCCATCTAAAAATAGATATATTAGAATTGGAAAAAGTACAGAGAAGGGCAACAAAAATTATTAGGGATCTGGAACAGCTTCCATACAAGAAGAAATCAAAAAGACTGGGCCAGGTCAGTTTAGAAAAGAGACAATTAAAGAGGGATATGATAGAGGTCTATAAAATCATGAACAGTGTAGAAAAAATGAATGAAGGTGTTATTTACCCCTTCACATAAGACAAGAACCAGGGGCCATCCAATGAAATTAATAGTTTCCAGGTCTAAAGCTAACATAAGGAAATACTTCTTCACACAACACACTTTTGAAAGCCAAAAGCATAACTAGGTTCAAAAAAGAATTAGCTAAGTTCATGGATGATAGGTCCATCAATGGCTATTAGCCAAGATGGTCAGGGATGCAACCCCATGCTCTGGGTGTCCCTCGAAGCTTCTGACTGCCAGAAGCTGGGACTGGATCACTCACTAATTGCCCTGTTCTATTCATTCCCTCTGAAACATCTGGCACTGGCCACTCTCAGAAGGCAGGACACTGGTCTGAGCCAGTACGGCCATTTTTATGTTTTTATCAGTTTAATTTTCAGTGGAGGTTTCTCAGTGCAGCCTTAACCTCTTTACAACATTAAAAAAGGTATCAGACTAACAGACATTGATATGTTGTATTTTCTCGTCCATCTGGCCTCAATTTTATTAAGGTATCTGGATAAGCCAGCTTGATGGTTTCTTCATTTGAGGATACAATGTTTTGTTACCCTTCTCTTCCTCTCTTAATATTAAAAGTTAGAATATAATATTTTTAAAGTGTATATTTTGATAGTATTTTGTATCCCACTCTCCCAACCTTCAAATATTGGTTTGGGGGAGAGGAGTGTTTTAATAGTTTGAGCTGTAATGGACAGGCACTACACATCTAATTTACTGATGTGAGCCAGCTACTTTGCACAGCTCCAGGACCACGGACTGTCACGCATAAAAGAACAGCTTTCAGGCTGCCTTAGCTTACACCAGAGACCACACTGGGACATGAGAGCATAAAGGTGGTTGTTTATGCCAGTTGAACCACATAATCTGGCCCATTTCATCATCTGTATTGACAGTGCCTAGCATATTGTTGCTACCAGAATGCAAATAATTTAATTAATAATACAATAACAAATCACAACATCAGTGCTATCTTTTCTGAAACATTCCCTTGATACCTCTATTTTAAAAAAAACAAGGTATTTTCTAAAGTTCCATAATAATTTATTATAGGTGGGTTTTTCTAAATCAACTGTCATAAGCAAATAAATTGACCACAGATCACTCTCCTGTCGACTCCTGTACTCCACAAGAAGCACAAGGGGAGTCGATGGGAGAATATCTCCTGTTGACATAGCGTAGTCTGGACCCCAGGGTAAGTAGATCTAAGTATGCCAACTTCAGCTATGTTATTCACATAGCTGAAGTTTCGTAACTTAGATTGATCTCTCCCTTAGTGCGGACAAGGCCTCACTCTCTTATGCAGGATGAGGCAGATTCTTGCTCTCATTGAAGAGGTGTTCTTTTCCCTCCTAAAGCAATTCAAGTCCAGTTTCTCTTTATTTTTAAGGAGAATTCTCCACTTCCTTGCACCCTATATAAAAGTGGGTGTAAAATGTTGCCATTTGATTAAGCATTTTGCATCCACCTGGTGCAGGGGTAGATTACACCCGGTACAAGGCAATGAAGACTTGACCAAACATAGGTTTTGCACCGATTTAACTAAATCAGTAGAAAAATAACTTAGTTAAACTGGTGCAGCCTTCGAGTGTAAACTCAGTTATACCATAACAGGGTGTTGCACCAATTTCACTAAATGTTTTTTCTACCATTTGAGTTACATTGGTGCAAAAACTGGGTGTAGACAAGCCTGAAGAGTCAGGCGCCATATTGAGACCTCAGAACTTCCATGCTCAGGATTCTGATACTTACCCAGTGAATTTAGTTCTCTCAGGAAGGCATATCACAGTTCCATCGGACGACACTTGCAAAGCAGGATGAGCTGTGTCACTCATCACATGAAATCTAGTTCCTGTTATTATTCATGACAAAGAAACACACACCAGTTCAGGGATGACTACAATGCTCATTTGAAATGAATCATAAAATACCAAACAATACAACAACATTTACTTTTTTCTAAACAAGACACAGCAGCAAGATGAGTTTCTCTTAGAGAAGGGCAGAGCCCGAACAATGCATCCTTAAGCGCAACTACTCTTCTCTTGTAATTCAGATCTGGATCTGAACGTGGCAGCTTGGATCCATCTTATTTTCAGAAAAGGAGGAGGTGGTGTATGCAAGTGGTAAGCCTTAAATCAGGGTGATACCTATATCAGCAGTGTTTTCCCTGCTTCACCCTCCCACACACAAAATAATTATACAGCAAGAGCAGCAGTGGCTACCAGCATTGACAGCCAATTTTATTTTTGTAGCATTTTCTAGCATAACTATGAAAGTTTCACAAAAGGGAACCCAGTAGTTTTGAACTTTAATAACTTTCTTTACTAAACTATCGTGATCCAGTTCCCCACTAGAATAGCACACTCATAAACACGGCCTCACTACATAGACTTCCAAGTGAATCTGCCATAGGCAATCACACATTTAAAAATAAAAATAAGACAACTAAAGATATCCTGGAAAATTGTATGACTACTGTACATAGGGTTTGTTGCTGTAATGGTTCTCCACATTTCTTTACTAAATTTTATTGCCACCATCTGTTCTGCGTCCATCAAAATCTTTTTGATTAGTAATGGGTAATGTTATGCCAAAGAAGGTAAAGGCTCCCAAGTGCTTAGGGGAGTTCAAAAACTCTTTGGGCAACACAGAAATCCCTGGTATTAAAAAAAGTTTTGAAGTCAATCAATTATTTTTCAAAACACAGTTCTTGAAGTTTGAGTTTGCCATAATGTATCTTCTCCTAAAACACTGGACTAAGTTTTTGGGGTTTTTTTTAATTCACTTACAAACTTTTAGTTGTGTTTCAGATCATTCTGTATAATTTTGAATAGACTCTATTAGGAAATGTCTTGCCAAGGTAAAAAAAAATCCCCAAACATATCCAGGTAAGGCACGCAAGGGGCTGAAATGTAAACATGAGTTTCTGTCAACTGTTGAATTCACTGGGATTGCATAGGTCTAATGAGGGCAGAACTTGATATTGTTTTAGGAGTTTTATATTCATAGGAGTTGTACAAAACTCCAGAACCTGAAGAACACTGGATGGTTTCCAATGGTCCTGATTTCACTTACACCAGCTTTATACTGGCATAACTCTATTAAATTCAGCTGAGTTATTCCCAATTTACACTAAAGGTCAGTCAAATCAGAAGCAGGCCCAGTATGTCACAATGAACTGGTTACTTTTGGAGACTAAATTTCAGCATTAAATTCTGGGGCAATTATGCCACCTTTGAGTGCCCTGCCACTCCACCTCATTGTTTTGATGTCAGAAAAGGCAGATCTACCTTTCGTTGAGATGAGGGCGGCTTCACTCTGCTCACTTGTCCCAGATGAGTTGGCAGCTCTCACATAGAAGAAATAATTCACATTGGGCTGCAGATTAACTTGCAGTTCAGGCTTTTTTATTCCAGCAAAAGATCTAGAAAAATTCAACAATTTTTACAATTGAAAATGCATACTAAAACTATCATGATCAAATGAAAATGATCTCTTATACAAACAGCCAAGCCATTTTAGCTACGTAATACTGTACTTGGATATTACAGTGATGGGCACTGTATGAAAACCTGAGGTTGGATGGAAGCGTAGACAGACAGACAGATCTTCTTTTCTTCAGATTACAGACGGATTTTTCCATTTTACCTATGACATTTTCCCTCGCTTTACTGGCTTTAAAATGACTTGAGTCTCTACTGCCTTGCACCTTATATAGTTATTTACACCTATGTAAACCAGGTGTGAAATTCAACTAATCTGATTTAGCAGTATTTTACACGCACTTTGTGCTCAGCTTGCACAGATGGAAGTGAGTATACAAAATGCAAGGCAGTGGAGAATCAGGACCCCTAATTTTCATTGATCTTCCCAGTAAAACATCCATGTTGCCAGATGAACAAGTTAAACAAATAGAACTTGCAATAAATACAGCCACATATGAGAACACATAGCTGGTATGACCGGGCTACTTAAATACAGATTTCAACTGTGAGTGGAAGATACCACTTTTGAATATACATGGGAACCACACATCTTATTGTGGGCTCTTATCTCACACATCATTCAGCAAAAAGAGCTAGCGTCCCCCGCAACTTCGCAGTGCACTTTAACTGGCAAGCTTTGCAAGATACAGCAGTAGAAGAACTGCCTTGGCACAGTGTCCTACTTTGATTAATCCTGCCCTTTATGATTCCTCAAAAGCTCCTGCCTTCACATCCTCGACAGTCGGTGCCATTACACACTCCAGGAAAACTGAGAGAATCAGCATTCACTCGATCTACTTCACAGACACTTTGAAGTGACCTTGAAGGCACCTGGGTTGTCTAGAAAAATATGAACTTTACTTTTTATTCTGATGGAAACATGGGCTGAATTTAATGTTTTCTCACTTTCTGGGTCCATATTTTCAGAGTCCCATAGAATGCACATACACCATTGCATGCACAAAACCTGTATCTGAGTGCCCAGCTAGCAGTTACCTGCACAGATTAGGTAACTTTGCCCACAAGTACCAGTCTGTACACACCATACAACTACCCAGTTTTCAAGTGTAAGTATAGGTTGTTGTCTACAATGTGCACTCGCGTGTGCACATTTTGGGG
This sequence comes from Trachemys scripta elegans, assembly GCF_013100865.1. Lineage (NCBI taxonomy): Eukaryota > Metazoa > Chordata > Testudines > Emydidae > Trachemys > Trachemys scripta. The sequence goes on from NC_048303.1 coordinate 40,830,373, forward strand.
CAAATTCTGCCCCCTTCTGCATGCCTGTTCCTTCACAATGGAACCACATGGTTCTGTTGTACAAGGAGGAGTCGGGTGTGGGGGACCCTAACTCTGAACAAGACCCCTGTGTGCCAGCTTATGGAAGGTGGGAGGAGTTAGAGTTGGGAATCAACCACAGCACAGAACCTCCTTCTCTCTACTTGCTGTGTCGCGTCTAGATAAAAAAAAGGCTCTGCAACTTTTCTGAAACATGGGGAAGAGGATTCCTCCCACCCTGGCTCCCACTGTGCATCTCCCCAGCACCCAGTCTGACTATTTAGACCAACTGCTCGGTTGGTCTCCTTACTACAATTACTGCTCCTGCACTGACAGGGGGATGGAACTAGATTAGCCAATGAGTCTTTACCATCTCTAATTTCTATGATCCCACATTCCATTCTATATGCATCCGAAGAAGTGGGCTGTAGTCCACGAAAGCTTATGCTCTAATAAATTTGTTAGTCTCTAAGGTGCCACAAGTACTCCTGTTCTTCTTTTTGCGGATACAGACTAACACGGCTGTTACTCTGAAACCTATGATCCCACAGTATGTCAGACAGGCAAATGCAGTTTGCTATGCAAGTCCATTATTATTAATTTATCTAAACTGTTTTTCTGCAGATGTCCCACCAGAGAGCAGTACAAACTGAAGAATGATCAGTGAGTGCTCTTCCACTAGGATTTTCACATGCACATCTGAGCCTTGTTTATCAGTATGAGCAAAATCTCGCAGTCCTTACACGTTCTTCATGAAGGCAAAACTCACTTTAACTTCAAAGGGAGCTTTGTGTGCACAAAGATTGCAGGATTGCACTCTATGTGCGATTTATTTCACCTCTCCATTGTATGCATTTTACAGTGCCTTTTGTCAAGAAAATTTGAGAAAAAAATCATTATGTTCTTCAAAGATGTTTCCAATCTGAGTGAACTTCAAAGGGTGGGGGGTTTTAAGCTCATCAGGACCAAGCCAAACCTTGTTATAGAAATAAGCATGCAAATCCCAAAAGAGATGCAGTAAATGCAGAATCAGGTAACCCAAAGTTGATGGAGATTGACAGACTGTATCACTACCAAGTAAGTGATAAAGACCCTGATTCAACAAGGTACTTAAGCATGTGCCTGCCTTTAAGCAGGTGAATAATCATATTGGTGGATTATCCCGGAAAGGCTTTGTGGGAGAAGTGTGACTAGAGGAGGGATGACTAAAGAGAGGGTGGTCTCAGAGGAGAAAGACTGGTCTGAGTATAGGAGCAACATGGAAAAAGGCATGATGAGAGTACAAGAATAATACAAAAGAAGCACTTTGGAGGCAGGCTAAAGTAGAATAAAAGAAGCAAGAAAGGAGAGACAGCCAAGACTCAGGCAGGAATGGAGTTTTGCAAAGCTTTGAAATAAGTTGTCCACACTTACTTAAACTAGGAAGATAGCCTGGGACACTCTATAATGTCCTGTATCAGAGGGGTAGCCATGTTAGTCTGAATCTGTAAAAGGTAACAGAGGGTCCTGTGGCACCTTTAAGACTAACAGAAGTATAGGGAGCATAAGCTTTCGTGGGTAAGAACCTCACTTCTTCAGATGCAAGCGGGCTTGCATCTGAAGAAGTGAGGTTCTTACCCACAAAAGCTTATACTCCCTATACTTCTGTTAGTCTCAAAGGTGCCACAGGACCCTCTGTTATCTATAATGTCCTGATACCCCAACAGTTTTTGCAGGTAAAGTTATTTTTCATAGTTCTCCGTTAAAAGTTCTGTGACAGAAGCAGAACACACTGGAAAGGAGCCATTTTGCTCAAGTAGTTAAAAGAGTGCTAAAAATCGAGCTACAAGAAGACGTATAGAAAAAACAGGAGTACTTGTGGCACCTTAGAGACCAACAAATTTATTTGAGCATACGCTTTCGTGGGCTAGAGCCCACTTAAATTTATTAGTCTCTAAGGTGCCACAAGTACTCCTGTTCTTTTTGCGGATACAGACTAACACGGCTTCTACTCTGAAACCTGTATAGAAAACTGCTTGTCCTAATGAATGGGCAAAATCTCTCAAGCTCAGTGATTTCCTCTGCACAATGCCTTCCTGTTTTCCCTATGAGATGCCACAAAATTCACTGCCCTACCATGAAAACAGGAGGTGTCCTTTCCCCCACATTTTAGAATAATTATATCATAACATTTGAGATGGCTTCTTAGCCTATCCAAAGGCTATACAACACATCCATCTGAGTAGAGAGGGGAGCAAGCTGCAACATTCACATCCTGAGTCAGAGCCAAACTTTCTCATAGCGCAGGGGCGTTCAGATCTGCAGTTTGTGTTCAGAGTAGGATCAGCCATCAAGTTCAGACTGGGATGTCCTCCAAGTCTGAGGATATTTGAATTCCGGCTTTGGGCCCATCTCAATATGAGAGTGCAATATTTCAGCTACAGCTCAGATTTAATAGCAGCACAAAGTTGTCTGGACTCAGACTGGACCTATCAGTAAAACAGTGATGAGGTTTGCCAGTAAGGTACTGTGCCTAGTAACCTATTTTAGCTAGCTTTGAGCTTCCTAAGAATAGAGCCCATCAATTTTATCTGAGATTAAGGCTTAAAAAATATCCCTGCTGGTGCCAACTAATGAAAGAGGATAAGCCAACAAGATGGACATTCATTTGCAACACTCAGTTAATTTCAGCCAGCTCCAGACTCACAACAAGCTGAGTCCCAAACGAGAAATGTCTTTGAATGCCTTGCCTTTTGGTCTGGCTGCTGGGGGAAGGGATGAGGTGGAAAACTGAGCCAATGAGCGGCCCTCCCCCTCCCCCCCCCCCCCCCCGCCCCAGCCACAGGCAATCACTTTTGTTGGTTATGCTTTAGGTCAGCCCTCTAGTCAGTAATACAAACTTTAGAGTGAAAAAGGTGTGATTACTGCCTGGTTTATGTGAGTATAAGGCAAGTATGTGGGAAGGGAATCGGCATTGTTAACATCCTGATGGTGCTATGGGAAAAGCCTGCTCCATTTCCAAGTCCCTGTGATAAACTGTGATACTAGATCTCCCTTAATCTAGCATAAACCACTGAACCCTGTAATTTCTGTCACAGAAGGAAGGGAAATCAATCTAACAAAATATGCTGAGTGTTCAGTTATATACTTGCTGTTTAAAATATGCCTGCACATTTTACAGACAATTGGAAATGTAAAAAGATAATTGTATTGGCAGAGCATGACATAACTTGGCCTTTTTCCAAGAGGTTTTCTTTAGGTTTCATACTATGGCTACAAAACCTTTGACAAAAAGTACAGGGCGTTAAAAGTAAAGGAACACAAAACACCCGATGTTTTAATTTTCTCTTGCTCCTGTTTAGAATGAGAAATCTAAGTCTCAAAGCCAGTCTCCAAATTTCAGGTATTATATTTAACAGGAACACTATCTGACTTTAAGCAAGGGGGAGTTACATTTTTCTTCACATTTAAATTGGTGAACAAGATTGTGTCACCTGACTGATGTGGCTCAATGCTCAGAAATTGCCTAGAAAACTGGAGCTTTTTCTAAGTCATGAGAAATCTGATTTATAGCAGTTGTTTGTTTTCATCCACATAACAATTATATCCCATTTATTCCCATCTATTTCAATAAAAATTCTAAAGCCAATGGGTAACATATATATATTAAAATGTTCAGAATCCCCTCTGTATTTTAAATAGCTATTTTCGCTTCCAAACAATCCACCAGTGAAACCCAACATCTAGAGCTGTGCTGACATCATTGATATCCGTGGTGGGAGCTGAACGTACACAACGTTTTGCAAGTATAGCACCTCACAGGATTGGGCCCACTGAGAGGGAAGGATGGTCTTGTGGCTAAAGCAAAGGCCTGGGAATCAGGTCATCGGTGTTCCATTTCCAGCTGTGCCACGTACTTCAGGCCTGCTTATCTGCCCATCTACACCCTTCTTAAAGGAGTTTGAATTGCGCTAGTATAACTGAACACAGTACCAGGCTCTTCTTCAGTGACTGTGTGCAAATCATTTAGGCCCAATTTTTTTTCACAAGCATTGCTTAATCTTGAATGACTGTTTTGGGATGCTCATCTTGAGCCACCTAGGGCTGATTGTCAGAGGTTCTGAGCACCTACAACTGCCATTCACTTCAGTGGCAGATGCAACTGCTCAGCATGCACAAGTTTTCACATCTCCACAGCACTGTTCGACACTGGACAACATTGTTAGATCATTCCCAGACCTATCTTCTCTGTGGAGACTGTACTTCTGAGAGTGGCCTCAAGCAAAGCAGTCCATTCTCTACCAGGCTAGTGTTCCTGCCAGTAGATAGGGGTAATATTGCATAGACATCTGAAGGTTCCAGTTGGCATCAGGATGCCAGCTGAAATCCAGCACAGATCAGTGGTACTGAGGGAAAGCTTTGCCAGTAAGTGGTCTATGTGAAAGGAGTTGGTGGTCTCAATCCAGTTCCTACTGGACAAGTGTCCATGTCACCAAATCATCACCATAACTGGCCCTCATTGTCACTTTTCATGGCAGTCTCAACAAGACTGAATGGGCATTGGAGACTCAGTATTATTCTTTTGCTGCTAGAGGTTGTCCCCTCAGTTTAGGAGTCAAACATATTGGCAAGGCAATGGGCAGGGATGCTTGCCCTGCTATTCTACACATAGATGGAAGATTTCAGTCTCTAGGGGTGTCTATCTCAACTGATCACAAGGATTAAATTCACTCAGGAAAACACAAACACAATTATTTCTACTTCTTATGAATTCACAACATATTAATTTCTGTCTCTCAGGTTTCTCACGGTTTCTATCTGAACAGCCCACACAACTAATCCCAGGACTATATTTCTCTAAATTTTCCATCTTCCACCCACCGCTCCATTGACTTCTCCACCCAGAAAAGGCAGAACTGTGAGAAAATAGCAGCAGTATAGAAATCTAAAGAAATATTTCAAGCCCACTTAGCCTGGAAAAGGATTAAAGAAAAGCAAGGATGTCTGAGGAGGAGCTCCATGAGTTTACACACAGCCAGTAGGAAATCTTCAGCCACCACAATAGCAAGGTTAGGGACTGATTGTTGTCAGAGAACTAAAAAAGGTTCTGAACTAAATCATCCTGGGATGCATGCGGATGAAAAATTGAAGGGGGTGGGAACATTTGGGGAGAAAAATCTCTGTGCCGATTTCTTTGCAGAGATTCCCCCAACTCTCCCATTGGGGAGTGGGGATTGTCTCCACAGGAAAGGGTGTGGTCTTTCCACATACCTAGTGGATCTCCTGGAACCTGCAGGAGGCCACAACCATTTGTGTGTAGGCCCTGTATCCTTGCACCTGATCCAGCCCCCTATGGTGCATTGGAGACCCCCCTTGTCTGTGGTGGAAGGATATATGCAGAGAAGTTAATGTAGCCTAGGACTGTATTACCTTTTCCTGGTAAGTTCCATATACCAGCAGGAGTGTGCGATTTGTATCCTGTACCCGCAACTTGCCCACTACTTCCCCATGTCTCCTCCCTCATTCTCTGCTCCCTCCACCATGCCCAGGCCACCCCAGCAGTTGTATTAACTTTCCATTAGATCCCCATTGGTGCTGCAGAACCCCCTTTTCAAGGGAAATCCAAGAGGCCTGCCTCTTGGATTTCCCTTGAAAGGGGGTTCTGCAGCTTCTGGGCTTCATGGAGCTGGAGCAAACCAGGATGGGACTAGAGATACAGGTTCGCTGTGTAAATGGCCTGTGCCTGGCATATCCCCAAGATCTGTGGTGTCTGTCAAATGTACTCCCTGTTTGCTTTTATTTTTTGTCCTTTCTGAAATTTCACTCTGGTCACAGTGAAAAGCTATTTTCTATCCACAGAAAGGCCAAAATATCAATTTGATTCAGTAATATATAGATTCATGAACATTTCTGATTTTGCACAGGCATACTTGACAATGAGGGTCAGTCAATTCTGTCATTTTGTAGGCACAGTTATCTTCACACAAGCAAACTGCTCCACACTGAACTTATTTTGCTCACCAGTGACAGAAAACTGAACATTTTCAGCTTTGCTGTTGAGCAGAATAGAGGCTATTCCAATTAATTGTAAGTAAACTTGTAAACTTGGAGTAAACATGTACTGTATGGTCAGGAGCAACCACATTTTGCCTAGCTGAAGACAACATTGGTTGGAATTCAAGGGCCTCATAAAATTTGTATGAAACTGAGCACACTGCAGCTGCCTGTACCAGGGACAGCCATGCAGAACTCCTGTTCCTCCTCCTGCTTGGATTAAGACAAAGCATCATGTGCTGGCACATTTAGTCTATGCAGGCCTCAACTCCCTATTTAAAGATCAGGAGGAGCCATGGTCTACATTGTAGAGCTCTGGGGGCTACATTTGGCACATTGGTACTGACTTTTTTTGCAGGCTATTTAAATATTCTTTTAAAATGTATTTATCCCGTTTGTTTTTCCTTTTCCTTAGAGACTATCACCAACTGCCTCTGTGTGTCACCTAATTCATTTCTGTTATTTTTAAGAACAATTAAACTATTCCCCCAAACGTCTTTGGGCAATGGGCTCTTCCCTCTGTATAACCTCCGTCTTCCTTACTATCCCTGCATCATGTGGGGCTGGAAGGTCATGAGGGGTCTGTTTTTTTTCTCATTCTCTCTGTTGCCATCCTTTGGGCAGGTACAAGAGGACAGAAAATATACTGATCAGTTATGGGGAACACACACTGAAGTCAGTGCAGTCTGGGACAGTGCTGATGTCACTGGAACCTGTCTATTACCCTCACCTGACAAATATGAGCCTTGATATGGATGATGACAACATATATACTCAGTGCCATCATTACTGTGTTTGAAGTGATGGATGGTAAGAGAGCTGGGTGGGAAATGGTTTTGCCGACCCACAAACATTTGAGATTTCGAAAATGGACCCATTCCATGTCAGGATGAAACAAAGACCCTTTGAAGTGTTTTGGTGAAAAAACAGAGAGAAATAGCTCCACTCCAGAATAGTCAATAATCCAGTGGCTAGAACAGTCATGTGGGACATCAGCAACCCAGGTTCAAGTCCTTGCTCTGCCTGATTCAGACCCAGGACTTGAACCTGGGTCTCTGACATCCCAGGTGAGTGACATCATCACTGGACTCTTCTGGGGTGGGTCTCCCCCCTCTCCTCACCTCCTGAAATTCCATCCTGGACTTGAGAAACTTTTCCCAAAAGTTCAGTCAAAAGCAGTACATTGTCACAAAACGTTTTGGTTTCAATAAATTGGCATTTTCTGACCCCAAAAATTGTCAAAAAATTCCAAACCAGCTCCAATCCAAGAGTTGGTTTGTTTTTCTGTGGGGAGTCTTTTTTGAGGTGGGGTAGGAAAGGTTATTTATTAGTGATGATTAATTATTATTTATTTTCCTAGGAGAAATGGTTTATAAGTTGTGTGCACGCATAATTTAGATATGCCTGTTATTGTAGTTTTTAGAGTACATGTATTACTAATTATTATTATTTGCATTGCAAGAATATCTAGAATCTGAACCCACTCAATATCTGGGGCCCCATTGTTTTCGGTGCTGCACAAATACATAGCAAACTAGGTCTCTGCCCTGAGGATCTTACAATGCAAGTTTTTTTGATATAGCAAGATGATTTGCACAGACAGATACTGTGCCAGCATAAAGCCTGATTGAAATTACCAGGCGGTCACCCACACAGAACTCATTGATGGATCAGGTCTTAGGAAAGCTTACAATCTAATTGTAAATGTTAAAATTTAACATAGGAGAGCTTCATACCGATAGCGTACTAATACTTGTGATGTGTTTAATAAAGAAATCACATGAATGAATCCTTCTGCTATGCTCTAGTGATGAACCCCCACAACAGATTTTCAGGTCTCTTAATCTGTTTTTTTTGTTTGTTTGTTTGTTTTTTAAGCAAACATACAGACTTCCCAGCCCCTGCCCTTTTCTGTGCAACACAAGTGCACTGGTTCTGCTGTGGAAGAGGGGGGCCTCCATAGGTGAAGAGGAGGAGGTAGAATTCGCCCCTTAATGTCTTTTATTTCCCAACTGAGGACTAGCTCAATGGAAGTTTTTCCTGAGTAAAGACTGCATAAGGACTTCAGGTTTGGGGCTGAAGTAAATGGGTTCATTAGTTTAGCAGAATAAAATGACGGTATTTCTAGTTTCCCCCGATCTAATATCAGAGATTAGCATCTGGCCCAGAAGCTGATTTCTTCTATATGTAATTCAGGACAAACAGAATAATCACTTCTATAATAATCCATGATCTGGAAAGTGCTCCTTAGCTTCTGTTTAATCTCATCTATCCACATTTCAAACCTTAGGTACTGACCTGAGACCCTCTCCTTCAGGAGAGTACTGTCTGCAGTACTCCAGTGTGAAAGACTTTGTTGCTTCTGAGTTGGCTGTGCTCCATCGGATGATGGCAGTGTCCCAACACACAGTACAGTCTTCTGCCTTTAGTAAGGGGGTAGAGGGTGCTGTGAACACAATGATGTATTAGCTGTACTATGAAGAATGCTACAGCAACTGCAATATATATGCTAGGCAGATTGAAATGAAAAGACAACCACAAAACATATGTCACCAATCCTAAAAAACCAATAAACGGAATTAGCGTAGAAAGATCTTTTTCCTCAGATGGAAATAATGTGTGTGGAAACAACTCCACTACAATAATGTTCTCCCATCCCCTGTTAACTTTTTTTTTTTTGGGGGGGGGGGCAGGTGGCATGCTAATCAGGAAAAACACTTTACTACTTTACCCATCTCTTCAAAAAAAAATAGTAAGAATTACATGCAGTTTATTCTGTAGTTTAAATGATAGTGCCCTATGCTTTGGAGCTGAAGGTTCCAAGTTCAATCCCTCCAGAAAGAACCCATTATGTAAATTCATGCAGTTCAGAGTTTCCTTAACAAGTTAATTTAGATCAGGGCGTCTCAAACTGGGGGTCGGGACCCCTCAGGGTATCGCAAGGTTATTACATGGGGGGGGGGTCGCGAGCTGTCAGCCTCCACCCTCAAACCCCACTTTGCCTCCAGCATTTATAATGGTGTTAAATATAAATTAAAAACACTTTTTTACATAAGGGGGGTTGCACACAGACGCTTGCTATGTGAAAGGTCAGTAAAAAAGTTTGAGAACCACTGATTTAGATGATCTCGAACACTTTTTTCACTCATTTCTGTGGTGCTTTAAGGAATAGACCCATGAAGCAGCATAGGGTCTGGTTATACCTAGATTACCACAGCTCTGTCTTCAGCAGCCCTTGCATCAACTGTATAACAAAAATTAATATGATGCAGAAGAACTGAGTAGTAGCAAAGGGATAACTTTGCTGCTTTAATTGTGTCCAGTATATTGTTGCAATACAGCTACCAAAATTTAATACATTTCTCTTCCCTATGGCCTAAATTCAAGGACTACAAACCCTATTGCACATATAGACAAATATACATGAAGAAGGACACAGATTGCAAGTGATCAAAGGAATATTGTGTGAAATAATGTACCGAATTAGCCTATCAGATTCAAGGTCTTATTTTCTAGGCTGAAAGTGATTTTGTTTACTCACTCAGTTTCTCTCTACAAACTTTTCTCCACTACATGAAGTATTGGCATCATGTGAGCCTACCAAGTTCTGAATTTAACACTTCTGGGATAATATTAATATCAGTCCCTAAAATATCATCACTGGGATTTCTGTTCTTTGATAATAAACATAGATATATTTACAGTGAAAACAAGGCTAAGTGCTGTGATGTTAAGCAATGTGGTGATCCTGAGCTGAATCTTGCAAGCTGGTGTAAACTATTTCTTTGGGAACAGCAGGTAGTACTAGTAATATTGCACAAATGGATATAAACTGGCCATCAGGAAATTTAGACTTGAAATTAGACGAAGGTTTCTAACCATCAGAGGAGTGAAGTCCTGGAACAGCCTTCCAAGGGGAGCAGTGGAGGCAAAAGATATATCTGGCTTCAAGACTAAGCTTGATAAGTTTATGGAGGGGATGGTATGATGGGATAGCCTATTTTTGGCAATTAATTGATCTTTGACTATTAGCGGTAAATATGCCCAATGGCCTGTGATGGGACATTAGATAGGGTGGGATCTGAGTTACTACAGAGAATTCTTTCCTGGGTGTCTGGCTGGTGAGTCTTGCCCACATGCTCAGGGTTTAGCTGATCGCCATATTTGGGGTCAGGAAGGAATTTTCCTCCAGGGCAGATTGGCAGAGGCCCTGGGGGTTTTTTGCGTCTCTCTGCTGCGTGGGGCACGGGTCACTTGCTGAAGGATTCTCTGCACCTTCAAGTTTTTAAACCACAAGTTGAGGACTTCAATAGCTTAGACATAGGTCAGGGGGTTGTTACAGGAGTGGGTGGGTGAGATTCTGTGGCCTGCGTTGTGCAGGTCAGACTAGAAGATAATAATGGTCCCTTCTGACCTTAAAGTCTATGAGATAAGGGGCTGGACATTTCAGGGAATGATCAGAGGACTCGGGGGTTGGAGAGCACCTATCACAAACTTGTAATGTGGGGGCAGGGGGGCAGGGGGGCTGGAAAGTAGTGTTTGTGCTGCCAGAGGCTTGTGGTTTCAGGGAGCTGATCCACAGCAGGCACAGATAAGACTGCTTTATGCTAAGGACAGGTGATGGTACCCTGGGAAGCGTCACGCCAAAACAAGAAGTCAGTGGGCCTGATCCTTAGCTGTTGTAACTTTGTGTGGCTCCATTAATGTCAATGGAGCCATGCCACCTTATACCAGCTGATGATCTGTCCCATGTACTGGCCCACCACAGGTTTGGTGACCATCAGGATGTTATAAGACTCAGCCTGTTTTCCAGAGCTTTCAAGGAGGAAATAATGGTCACTGAGTGTCACTCTGAAACCTAAAAGTGTGAAGTGATGGAAGCAGGTACAAGCATGGTTGAGAGCTTTTTATTCTGAATATCACAAGGCTGAATCATGCAGTCTGTTACTATCCAATTTTTAAGTTCTCAGCAATTTTGTCTTTTTTACTCCCATGACTTTACGAATTAAACTGTGCAACAGTGTAATGCTGGCAGACCAGGTGCCAGTTCATGCCAAGGCCCATAGGCCTCAACTGAAGACTGACCAATATATAGCTGGGAACCAGTCTGGCTCACCTGTTAAAATAGGTATTACAGTTATAAAAATGTGTTTCATGTTTAGACTTTGTGAAACGCTAGTAGGAAGCTGCATGTATTCATCTAATTTATAACATCTGTACCCCATTATAAAGTTATATTAAGGGTTTGCATTGTAATCCTCTTTAATTGTATAAATCAAACAAGAATGAAACATTAATTAATGTAAAATGCTGGCTTCCTACAGAAGGTGTTAGGTCCTGCCCATCAAGAAGGCCCATTGTAACCAAATGAGACATTGTGAAACATCAAAGAACAAAGACTTTGTTAATAGTATTCCTCCCTCACCCCCATGAAGAGGAGGTGAACGTATGAACTCATCCCATCAGCTTGAATTTGGGGGAGAAGGCAATAAAAATCCCTAACACAAAGAAACTGTCTCTATGCTGTTTGGACTCTGAAGGTCGAAGATTTCTAAGCGTAAGCAAGGGATCCGCAGCTGCTTAGTCTGGGTTAGCCCTAGGCTGTAACTCATTCATGTGTGTATGTTTATCTGCTTTAATATTGGGAATAACTCTCTTTGCTTTTTCTTAGTTTATACATCTTTAGTTAGTTTATTATAGGACTGGCTACAAGCATTGTCTTCGGTGTAAGATCTAAAGCCCAATTGTCCTAGGGTAAGTGACTGGTCCTTTGGGACTGGGAGTAACCTGAACATTGTTTCAGAGTAGCAGCCGTGTTAGTCTGTATCCGCAAAAAGAACAGGAGTACTTGTGGCACCTTAGAGACTAACAAATTTATTAGAGCATAAGCTGTCGTGAAGAAGTGGGCTGTAGCCCACGAAAGCTTATGCTCTAATAAATTTGTTAGTCTCTAAGGTGCCACAAGTACTCCTGTTCTTTTTGCTGAACATTGTTGTGATTTGTGGTATAAGGGACCATCTATCGCAAATGCAAGCTTGCCTAAGTGGCAAGATAGATAGATCATTTGCAGACCCAGAAAAAATTGTGAATGGACCCCTTTGGAAATCTTAGACATAGTCTGTGGACCCCCCAAGGGTCCGCGGACCATAGATTGAAAACCTCTGATTTAAAGGATCTGAATATTCCAGCCTTGTGACCTAGCAGTCATTCCCTTAACTGATACGCTGGAGAACTAGTTTCTATTGTCAGTGATAATTTTGCTGTCCCTAGATGTCTGAGAGGGCAGGGTGATATAGTATCTTCCACTGTACAACATTACCATTAGTCCATTACAGAATGTAGCATCAGTGGACTCCAGAGGGAGTTCTCTTCAGATGGATGGGCAGTGACCAAAAGATGGAAGCAGAGTGAATAGTTCATATAAAAAAATCATCCAGCTTCCAAAAGGGGCAGGCATAAATAAAACAATATCAAACATAGAACAGGCCAAAGAGTTAGCCTTTTAAAAAACTTCAGATTTTGTGAAAAGTATGTTGACTTTCCAGCTGGAACAACTAATTTGCACTATAGCCTGACGCCAAAAATAACATTTAGCTGCCAGAAGCCAGATTTGGAGAGGTTAGATATCAGGGCAGGACAAAACTCTGGTGGAACATTTTTTGTGAAAATTCATGTGAATCATTTGGCCATTTAAATGTAAAGGATTTTGCACCCCCAAAACTGCGGGTTTTTCACAAAATTTGGCAAGTCTGAACTTTTTTTCCAGTTATTTTTTGCAAAAATCTTTGGTAAAAAATATGCACTATGACTTAACATGCCACAGGATGAGGAGGAGGAGGAGGATCCAAAGACTTTGTGGCTCAGTGGATTAAGCACAGGGGTCAAAGTCACAGCGTCCACCAAGTGGTCTCAATAATACCTTTGCTTTATAAACATTATTTCATTATAAAGCGTGTAAATATCATTATCCATGTTTTACCAATAGGGAAATTGAATAATCCTCCTCATCCTGCCGAGTTTAAATGATCTGACAAAAGTCATCCAGCAAAGTAAGTGTCAGAACATGGATTAGAACACAGGACTCCTAAGCCTATGCCTAATGTGCTAGATCATGGTGCCCCCAAAGCAAGTCACAAACTCTGAACCTCAGTTTCCTAATCTGTCAAATGATGCTAATATATAATACTTATCTAATTACTTGCCATTATTATAATTTATTAGTCGTATCATGATAGTGCCTAGAATTCCCAGCCAAATTCAGGGCCTCTGTGTGCTAGATGCTGTACATACCCATAATAAGAGACACCCTCCCCCCCCAAAGAGGTTACAATTTAAATAGACAAGACAGAAAAAAGGTGGGGAAAAGTAAGTATCAATATCATCCCCATTTTATAGATGAGAAACCAAGGCACAGAGAGACTGAGCGACTTTCCCAAAGTCGCACAGTGAATGTGTGACAGAGTCAGAAATTGAACTAATATTATTTCATTCCAATGCCTCAAGTACACATCACAATTGGGGACATTTTAAATTCTGTGTTTTCTCAAATTTCACATATGGTAAATACATTGCTGTCATTTTACAGGTGGGGAAACTATGTGACTTGCCTATTATCTAGTGGATGGAATCAGTGAAACACTTCTCTATATTTCTAATAGCATTGTCTAGTTAATACTGTCTCAGGAACTGAGATCTAATCTTTAAAAGCCAAAATATACCTACCAGTTCTGAAAGTGGATTTGTGACTTGGTAAGCTACATCCTGTGTAGTTCACAGCCATGACCCACACACCATAATAGCGATCCGGCTCCAGGTCTTCCAAAATGCAGTAACTCTCCTTCACTGTAACTCTGTATTCTTCTACCAAGGCTAGTACAAGCACACACATACAGGTCATTAGAGAAATGCACACCTGTTAGAAACAATTTGTATGGTTTAGGGTCTCTTATATTGACCAAACAGGAGTCGATCATATCGGGGCTTGTATACAATAGGCATAACACGTGCCACAAAAATATGGTCAAGAAGGAACTAAATGAGTTCTGCAGAGTAAGGGAAGGTTTATTTGTGGTCATCAGGGGTGCTGGAACTAGGGGTGCAGCAGCACCAGGGCCGGTACAAGGATGTTTCGCGCCCTAGGTGAAACTTCCACCTTGCGCCCTTCCCTGAGCCCTGCGGCAGCTCCCCGCCCCCTCCTTCGCCCTGAGGCACCCCCCCCCCGTGGCAGCTCCCCACACACACACTCCCGGGCCCGGGGAGCCATGCGGCAGCTCCTGACCCCAGCTCACCTCTGCTCTGCCCCATCCCCGAGCCCTGCGGCAGCTCCCCACCCCCCTCCGCCCTGAGGCGCCCCCCGTGACAGCCCCCCGCCCGGGGAGCCATGTGGCAGCTCCCCACCCCAGCTCACCTCTGCTCCGCCTCCTCCCCGAGCATGCCGTCGCTGCTCCACTTCTCCCGTCTCCCAGGCTTGCAGCGCCAATCAGCTGTTTGGCGCCACAAGCCTGGGAGGGAGAGAAGCAGAGCGGGGTGGCGTGCTCGGGGAGGAGGCGGAGCAGAGGTGAGCTAGGGAGTTCCCCTGCGTGCCGCCCCCCCCTTACTTGCTGCTGGCGGCCCTCCCCGCGCCACCCTGCCCCAGCTCCCTCCGCCTAAATGCCAGCGGTGACCAGGGCGGCCAAAGATCCAGACGCCGCGGTCGCCGCCAAAGAAAATGCCGCCCCGCAAATCCTAACGCCCTAGGTGACCTCCTAGGTCGCCTAATAGGTTGCAACGGCCCTGAGCAGCATCCCCTGGCTTGAAGAGGTTTCCATCATATACAGGGTTTACAGTTTTGTTCAATAGCTTTCAGCACCCCCAGTATACAAATTGTTCCAATGCCACTGGTGGGCACCATCAAATTTAATTGCCAGTTGGCCTTTTATTGCACTTTGCATTTCTGGAGATAGCTCAGAACCCTCTCGGCTAATTAATGTGGAGGTATTCTAGCACTTAAATTGCTTTAACTCTTTACCATTCACTCTCAAATAAAAAGGCAGAAAAGCAAAGTTAAGATACAAAGGGATTACTACAGGCAAATGTGCTAAGTTCTTCTTGCAAGGCATTGAGTAAAGATGTTTGAGAAACAGATGAGTGTTTTTCTGTAGGAAATTTAGACAAAAATTACTTTTTGTTTGTTTGCTTTCCACAGAAAATTTAGACTTTTTGGCAATTTAATCACAAACCAAAATATCTCCAGTTAAAATGGTGCTGCAGTGCCTCACAGGAGTTGTAGTATGGCTGCTCTCTTGGTGAAAAACATCTCCTTCTCCCCTCTTAGTAAAGGCATGCATCATAGGAATCCCTGTCTGTGGTGCATCATGGGAGATACAGTCCAACCAGAGAGCCTGGCCTATAAAGGAGAATGTAAGTGTAAAACACCCAGATTAAAATTCCCACGAGGCACTGGGACACTATTTTGAAAAGAAAAATCTTAGCTTTCAGTCAAAATTGAAAACTTTTTGGTTGGGGGCAATTGTTTTTTCAATTATATATTGAAATTTTCTCCGGAAAGTAGAGACTAGATGGGTAAGGTGATATCTTTTATTGGACCAACTTCTGTTGGAGAGAGAAGCTTTCAAGCTACACAGAGCTCTTCTTCTGAAGAAGTGTGTGTGTGTGTGTGTGTGTCCCCAACAGAAGTTGAGCCAATAAAATATATTACCTCACCCATCTCGTCTCTCTTCTATCCTGGGACCAACATGGCTACACCACCACTCCGGAAAGCAGACATTTTCTTTGGAAGATTTTGTTTAATTGGAAACCCAATTTTCCACTGAAAAAAAGTTCTTATTAACTCTTAGATCAGCCCTAGTGCTGAGTGACCTCAGTTCCCATTGAAGTCAAACGGATATTAGAGCACTCAATGCTTTGAGGGACTGGACCCCAAATCTTTAGTAATACTGTAAACAGCTGTAAATAGTTGTGAATCTTGGCTTCATTTCTGTCTTGTGTAACTAAATCTCTCAGAAATGAATTTAATTTGCTGCACATCTTACAAAAAGTGTTTAAGCAACATTCAAATACTTTAAATAATTCTTATTACTAGTCTGGTTTTTTACTGTACAAACTTCTTTATTGCACCTCAAATTCACATATTTAAAAAGTAAAATATTTTTGTGCCATTTTGAAAAATCTGTACCTGTGTGTTGAAATGTTGCATTTTTGCTGAGTTTTTCCTGCTTTGTTACCACTAAACATATTTTTCCAACTTGAGAGCATAAATCCAGACCCCTAAATCCATAACCAGGCACCTGATTTTTGGAGGTGGAGATCTGTATCTGCAGCGTTATCTGTCCTTACTACTGTTAATATTAACTCTTCAGTATCAGTCATATTGTGCTCTTCCCCTTTATAGCAATAGCTTAGCCACATCTTTTAAGGATCATTTTAGATATAATTTTATTTGAGATGTTGAACTAGTGTTGGTGAGATGCAGGTTCAGTCACATACCACTTTGATCTTTGTTTGGTTGAGGTTCCTCCATGCAATACACCTGGAAGCAATCAATGACGTCTCCTTCACTCACAGTCCAATAGATTGCAATTGATGTGCTTGTAGCAGAGTTTGGTTCCTGAGGTAGCAATTTTGGAGTCTGTGGAACTGGAAGATAGACTTTGGTAGTTATTTATACTGCTTATATTGAACCACATCAACTCCAGTTATGCATGTCATGAGACAACCAGATGATTTATTTTCCCTTAACTATGAATATTTGAGATGACAGCCAGTTAAGGATTCATTAAAATAAAAAATAGGGGGACTATTTCAAATAACTGAATAAGGACAATAAAGTTGCAATTTTAGGCCAATAAGTTCATATCAATTAGGGATGGGTGAATCAACTGTTAGGAGTAAAATTCTGTCTGTCTGATTCACTACTCCCATACAATTCCACTGATCTGAGTGGGGTTGGCATAGGTGCAGAGGCTGACAGAATTTAGCCCAATATTTGTCAAATAGTAAAAATTTCAGTGCTATCCAGCTAAGTGAATATTCAGCCCATACCCAGCTACCAGTCTCAAATGGTCCATTTTCTCAGCAGCAGCAGTTCCCAGGCTTATGGGTGTTCAGCTAGTTGTTGCTACACAAATACCAATGAACTCCTCCTCAGACAGCATGCCACAACCAGCAGCAGGTGAGCCACTGGCCTACCTCCACCTCTTCCAAACTTCACATGAGGCACCCAGAGAGACATAATGATAGTTCTTGGGAGGCTCAAGGATTGAAGCCAAACCCTGAGTCCAAGAGGAGCCAGGCACAAGGCTTCCAACACCTGGAAGGGCTAAATACAGATTATCAGGCTAAGCAGAGGCAACAGTTACACCTACAGAGGGGTATGTTTGGATCATATGCATATTTGGAGGCCAGAGTACCATCTAGTTGATAGGACCCCAGATAAAATAATCCTAAACCCAAATATTGAATTGATCACCAAGGCCTAACACTATTAGGTGAAGGCAGGTAAATGTTTTGTTCCCTGAGGTGGTGTAGAGCTTCCTAGCTCGACAGGTGCAGATTTCCTTTTTCTGCACATTTAGTCAGAGCCTATGTGTAGAATCAGAACTTCTCAACAGCTAATGATAATATCCCATCTTGTCCATTCTTTTCTTTAAAAACAAAAAAAGAAAAAACAAAAACTGTCACACAGGTCTACAATCTGTGATGCAGACAATATTATTCCAGCATTAGAGGTATGATGTAAATGATGCCCTCATGAGGTTGGGAAAACTACTGCCCATTCCTCAATCCCCATTCCTTAGCCACAGTGGCAGTTCTTAGGAAATCTATCCAATGATTTGCTTCCTTTCAACTAGCTACAAGCCTCCTCTTCAGGGAATGGTAAAGTGGGACCTTCCCCACCAACCCAGAATCTGGTCAGCCTTAGGAGTGCCCGTGTCACTAACTTGCTTTCTCCCAATCTACATATTAATAGATACAGGCTGCCTCTATCTGCCCTTTGGTGATATGGGAACCCGCATTCCACCACTGAGTCCAGTGATACCTTTAAAACTTAAAGCTATCAGGTATGTACTGCAGTGTAGTAAAATGTCATGGGCATCATCCCTTCCCCTGCCCTTTCCCCATGAGGCCTATTAACCTTAGTAGAAGAGAGTGAGTCCACGTGCTCAGGCATCTACTACTTTGTAGTGCACTCTGAGGCATAAATTCTGCTGAAGCCTCAAAGTGCCTCTTATAATTTAAGATGTCAGATTAGAAAGCCCAGCAGGAGGGTTACTACAGTGGGTTGCACTGTATTAGAGAGGGAAGCAGGCTGCTTCTTGGGAGAGCCTATTTTTGTGGAACTGGCCTTGCCCTGAACAGAGAGATAATAACAGGACAGCACCTGCTGAACAGGAGACCAACCAAAAGGACAAGTGAAACACTTGTTCATAAGAAATACTACACTAGAGCTAGTTAGTGGGAAGTGGAAACCTACTGAAGAAGGGAGCCAGGTTTCAGAGGCAGGAGTGGATGTACCCCACTGCTAGCCAAGGGCAGAAATAGTTGATAAGATTCCTTGGAATCTAGGAAAAGTACCCGTCATAGCATGAAGAGATTGTACAGTCTGTCAATTCTAGAGGGAGAGGTGACAGCTGAGGAATAGGTCTTTAAAAGAAAGGATGTGAACTATGGGAGAGGCCATTGCTCCCAGAGAGGAACAGACTCTGCTTGGACACAATGCTAAGTGGGCTCTGCCCTCCAGGGCTCAGAACTTAACAGCATGGAGAGGGAGAGACTCTTTGGAGTCTCACTATTGTTGAACTGTTCCCTGGATGTCCAGGGATGTTTTGTGGGGAGATAATCCTTTCAGGGGATAGACATAGAACTCTGCTTGAGCTCTGCAAGGCTGCCATACTTTGATTTTGAACCCTATATCATCTGAAACCTGGTGACCTGATTGGGGATGCCACAAAGTCCTCTAAGATTTTCACAAACCTCAGATAAGCACCAAAAGTTTGACTGCTGATCCAAATGGAACCAGCCCTCGTGAGATTGTTATTTTTCAGGATTATGAGTCAATGGAAGACAAAACCATATCTCACCGTTAAATAGTCTGATTGCACAGAACAAAAATATACACTGTTTTTTCATTTACCCAGTAAATTTCCATGTTGCATGGATTCTATAAAGATCTAAGCAGAAAGTTTTTGCTCTTTTCAGTTATCTTCAGACTAATGATGATGATCGCCTGTGGCATTAACAAAGTAGATGCTGATGCTAGCTGTTTTCCTGTGATTTATACAGAGAGCTACAGTAAGATTATATCTGCCTGTCATTGAAAAATTCATCCCTTTAGTTGCTAACAGCAAACCAGATTTGGGTTTTTTATTGCATCTAGAAAAGCCTGTCTTCTAATAGTATCTAGGGGGGAAATTATTGTGGGTTTTCAGTAGAGTTGTATGGAAACCAGAATTCTCATTTAATGGGAAATTATGCAATTTTCAAATTTGTTTCTGTTCCAAATTAGAATGAAAACAAAAAATTTCAAAATTTCCCAAACCATGAAATTTTTTGAAAAATTGTTGTTTCAAGTCAATCAAAACATTTAGTTTGTATTAAATCAAAGTATTCTATTTCAATATCAACTTTATTTTTTATAATATAGAATAAATTTCAAATTGAAAAGTCATTTCAAAACAAAATATTGATATATTCCCTTCAGAAAATGTTGAAATGGAATGTACTGACATCATCAAAATGCTTCATGTCGCGGCTTTTTTCCTGAAATAAAATGTAATAAAAACTGACAAGTTTCCAGGGAAAGTTTCAATTTCAATGAAATGGCATTTTCCAATGGAAAAATAATCCATCAAAAACATTTCTACCAGCTCTAGTTTTCAGTGACATGCTGTCGCATAGATCATTTCATCCCGGATTCTACCCCCTCTGCTCACAGGAAAACCAAGACGACCCAAACATATAGCATTCCATGGAGGGGTTTTCACAAGGTCAGTGTAATGGGGAGAATGGTCAGTTTCCCCCTCCTTTCATAGTATCATTGGCAGAAAGTTGCAATCAGTGGAAGTGCTTGAGTCAAACAGTAACCTGATTTAAACAGCAGTGGCTGGTGGCAGGTTTTTATCAGTGACATGTCCTTGACCTTGGAATTTGTTCCCTCCTTTTCTTCCTGACAGATCTGATTACATTCTGGGTATGCTGCAAGGTTTATCTATGGTCCCAGGCCTTTACTGAGAGAATGGATTAAGCGAAGAGACGAATGGGTGGAGGAGAAAGTTACTGGGTGGGAAGCTCTTGGGGACAATTTTCTGATGTGGTGGAAAGACTTTGAAAAAAAAATCTATTTTTGCTATTTTATCAACCCACAGCACCGAGAGAGAGAGAGAGAGAGAGAGAGAGAGAGAGTGTGTGTGTGTGTGTGTGTGTGTGTGTGTGTGTGTGTGTAGTGGATGACAGGACTTCAAAGATCAAGATCTGAGGAAATTTCATTTCAGTGTCAGTGCACTGACAGAGAAGTGGAAGAAGTATGGTCCAGTACTTATGGCACCTGGGATTGAGAAGAGCCTGGTTCAATTCCCTGCTCTGTCACAGGCTTCCTGTCTGACATTGGGCAAGTCACTTAGCCTCTCTCTGGCTCAGTTCCCCAACTGTAAAATGAGTATAATAGCACTTCCCTACCTCTCAGGGGTATTGAGAGCAGAGCTGGATGAATATATTTTTCTGCTAGTTGGCTGAAAAAACATCAGAGAAAAAAATTAGCTTTGGATTAACCTGAAACAAAAATGTTCTGGTGATTTGAAAAACTCAAATATTTGGTTTTGTTTTCAACTGAAAGAATTTGGTAAATTCAGCATGAATTTGCTAAATTTTCAGTCGACCCGAATGTGTATTTTTTTTTGGCAAATACTCTATTTGCGAAGATAAATAGATAAAGACTGTGAGGCACAGTCACTTCATACAAGTACTTTAAATAGAATAGAGTGATGCAGCAGAGGTGAGCAATCAAAAGTCACAGAAGAGACAGCACAAAAAGGAGGATTAGATAGGAAGAAAAAGGAGCTAGAACTACATAGGGAGCTAAGGGAGAGAGAGCATTACAAGGTATGGAGGAAAAGAAAAAAAGGAAGAGATGATATCTTCTGTTTATATAACAGATTTAGTTTCAAGGGAATGTAGAGATACAGTGCAGAAGAGCAAGGGAAAAGACTATATGGAGGAAAAAGTGAAGGAGAGAAATATAGGAGAGGGCTAGCTGGGTTATTGGGAACTGGAAATGTGATCTAGAGCCCCTCACTTCTAGTTTGTTAGTGCAAATCCAGCCTTGGTTGGCTGTGCTGTTTGGTTTTGACTGGACACAGTGGTTAAAGCAGATCAAAATAGGAAGGGGAGCTCAGCAACTTTAGGAAGCTAACTGGTTTTTAATCCAAGTGTTTGTGGAAAGCAAACACAAAACAAAGGCAAATCTGTTCCATCAATTACCTCCTTGCCATTAGCTGGCAGTCAGAGTAAGAAGGTGGGACTCACCTGCTGGATTGGAAGGGTCAGTTTATAAACTGAATAATAGCATCAAAGGAAATTTGCTCTAAATCTTTAATAAAAACTGCTAGAAACTTCCTAGTAAGTTACTTTTTTTTAAAAGCTACAATGGCATGGGGCTGTGTTGGGGTAGGACGCCAGCACTCAGACCGTCACTGGAATACAGAATTGCCTTGATACATCTAACTACATTTAATTTTCTTATTTCTTGAAACAACATTTAAAAATATGTTTTGAAAAGATGAAGAGAATGATTGGCAGGATGCTGACAGGAGGGAAGCTGAATGGTGGCTTGCTGCAAAGAACTATGCTGACTCTGAGCTGTTAGTTCTCAGAAATCATAAAACTGAAGAGAAAGCTAGTAATGGATGAAGCTGATATACCATGGCCAGTAGACAAACATGGCTTGTTTATTCTCTTAACTTCCATGACTGCTGGTCAGATCTGGATGATCTTCATAGGTAAAATTCACACACACATATGGCACAAAGCACAACTAAACAAGCTTTAGTTTAAATTAAACGGGCTTGTGCACTAAGTATGGGCTGGGGAGATGGAATACACCCCATTACCCTCCATAGTCACTGCCCTTGCCTACAGAGCGGGCTGGGTCCAGCTACTGTAGCCACTGCTCCTTCATATCCATATGTGGATAGGTTTTCCAGCCACTAGATCCACATAAATACACATCCAGTGGCCTGTTTTTTCAGTCCACCCCAACTTTTCTCTCCACTCCAGAGGCCTGCTTCCCCAGCAAGGAGGTGGTTCAGAAGCACACCCTGAATGGCTGCCATATTTGTGACCCCACATACGTGGGCACCATGGGGCTTCCTCAGCATGGAGAGTGTTACACAGGCTTTATGCCAATATGAGATTTTCATTTTGGAATGGACAGGTATTGTAAAGGGTGATTAGAATTTAGAATAAACAAGAGTTAGTGTTTTCTCCTGTGCTACCTTTCCCCCTGCCCAGCAATAAACCAAACACTTGTGCACAATTAGACTTCATTTCAAATTCAGCTCTGATTGCTAATTACACAGGCTCACAACTCAACTTTTTTTTTCCAAAGCACATTCTGATTTTACTTTTCTATAAATTCCAAGGTTTTGTGAAAACGTTTATTTTTCACAGGGTGCACCCATAGATTCTTACCAGCGACACATTTTAAGGTATTCTGATCACTTCTCACTGAACCGTCTGCATAATGGTCAAAAAGTGAAAATGCACTGGGCATTTTTTCTAATGAGAGAGATTTATCCATTGCAGAAAGTAACCTATTGGGAAGAAAATATATATCCAAATAAATCCCTGTAGTATTACATAGCTTCCAAAGCTCAAAGATGAATAACATGTGACATGCACTGCTCAAAATATTTCCCATGGATTTAAGAGCAACAACCAAAGAGAAGAGAACTTCCTAACTTTGAACGTTAAGTAGGGGGTACAGTGTTTAAAATTAGTTCAAAGATATCTTAGCAGTAAAGATGAACCCAATCTAACTACACATATCTGTACACTCATGAACTGTGGGAAAGTTTAGATATGAAGTTCTCAGTAAGGCCCTCAAGAATATGGGGTTTAAACTTATTGACATTGTCCCTTTGTATATTTAAAGGCTACAGAAAATTACATCTATCTACAGGAAGCTGACTTCAGAGACATAATGTAAAGCAGCTGGTTATGAGGAGAAAAAAAGAAAAAGGAAAATGGATTGGACTCAATTATCCCTTATTTGCTTCGTTCATTATAAAAAACAACAACATATTTTTAACTTTGAGGCAAAAGCAGCTCCAAAGAAATGAAAGAATTCTTTCTACAAAGCAGTCAAGCAACCCCATTTGTTTTTACACTGAAGTTGTTAGTTGTTCACAGTTTTAACAGGATATACGTAATAAAAAAATAAATTTTCTTTAGAAAGACATGCAGCATTATATAAATCCTTTTCTTAATCTTTTTTAGTAAATCAGATACAATCAATTAAAATAATCTGGTTCATGCACAAAAACTAATTTTAATATGTAAGCTAATGCTAGTAAATAACATGCAATAAAAATCCTTGAAAATTATTTTTGCGTAGCCTACTTTTCAATAATCTACAATATACAAGTAATTGGACAGATTGCCATATGTTGGTATACAATTTTAATGTAGTGGGTGTCCCCCAGAGGTCTGTACTGGGACCAGTCCTATTCAACGTATTCATAAATGATCTGGAAAAAGGGGTAAACAGTGAGGTGGCAAAATTTGCAGAGGATACAAAACTACTCAAGACAGTTAAGTCCCAGGCAGCCTGCGAAGAGTTACAAAAGGATCTCTCAAAACTGAGTCCCTGGGCAACAAAATGGCAGATAAAATTCAATGTTGATAAATGCAAAGTAATTCACATTGGAAAGCATAATCCCAACTATAGATATAAAATGATGGGGTCTAAATTAATTGTTACCACTCAAGAAAGAGATCTTGGAGTCATTGTGGATAGTTCTCTGAAAACATCTACTCAATATGCAGCGGCAGTCAAAAAAGCGAACAGAATGCTGAGAATCATTAAGAAAGGGATAGATAATAAGGTATAAAATATGATATAGCCTCTACATAAATCCATGGTATGTGCACATCTTGAATACTGCATGCAGATGTGTTCATCCCATCTCAAAAAAGATATATTGGAATTGGAAAAGATTCAGAAAAGGGCAACAAAAATGATTAGGGGTGTGGAATGGCTTCCATATGAGGAGAGATTAATAAGACTGGGACTTTTCAGCTTGGAAAAGAGACAACTAATGGGGGATATGATTGAGGTCTATAAAATCATGATTGGTGTGAAGAAAGTAGATAAAGAAGTGTTATTTACTTCTTCCCATAACACAAGAACTAGGGGCCACCAAATGAAACTAATAGGCAGCAGGTTTAAAACAAACAAAAGCAAGTATTTTTCCCACACAAGGCACAGCCAACCTGTGGAACTCCTTGGCAGAGGATGTTGTGAAGGCCAAGACTATAACAGGGTTCAAAAAAAAATTAGATAAGTTCATCGATGGCTATCAGCCAGGATGGGCAGGGATGGTGTCCATAGCCTGTTTTTGCCAGAAGCTGGGAATAAATGACAGGGAATGGATCACTTGATGGCACTTGTTCATTCCCTCTGGGGCAGCTGGCATTGGCCCCTGTCAGAAGACAGGAAAATGGAATAGATGGACCTTTGGTCTGACCCAGTATGGCTGTTCGTATGCCACATGATTTCATAGCACAAATCCCGTGAATAATGAGAAATATGAAAGGATGTTTTGAGCATCACTTAAAAAAATAACCCCTTACTCACATAGAAATTTCCAATTTGATATTTCTTATAATAAAAACTTACTATTTTACAGTCTGTCCCTGAATTGGCCACATATGATTTACCTAGGCCCCAATCCAGCTGCACACTTTAAGCACATGCATACCTTTAAGTGCATGACTAAGTACCATTGACTTCAGTATTGATTAATCATATGGGATGAATATCAGTACATAACTCCGGTTTAAGTCAATAAGTGAAATCCTGGCCCCACTTCAAGAGGCGTTTTGCCATTGACTTCAGTGGGACCAGGATTTCACTCCATAACAGTGTTGTGCACAAAAGGGCTGTGGGTTCAGGCTTTATACATAATAAGAGATAACTTGTGCAGATTTTAGCAGATGGCAAATTATTTTAAGATTAAATTCTCTCTCATCAGGATGAGTCCCCCTAAACAGAACCCTCAGTGGCAAATCAGATGGGGAATAAGGGTTTGATTATGGGTTTGGGGGTTTTGTTGGTGTGTGTGTTTGGGGAAGGGGGGAGGATACAAACACAGATGAAATAGTCAAATTCAAACTTCACTACAGTTGCAACCATTTATACTAGCTCTGAATTTATCCCAGCAGTTCCACCCATATAAGTGACATGTTGGATGATTTTCATTAAGATTTCATCTCATATGGAAATTACACTAGTAAAATATGAACACTTCAAAACAGGGTATTTAAGGCAGAAATCTAAGCATCATCAGAATGCTCTTATATAATTACAAGCAGCAGCTATTTAAGAATGGCTATGCAGAATATTCCAAGTGATCTGACATTTAAAAAAAGCTATATTTATTATTATTTAAATTATGAATTATAAAACACATGCAAAACCCTTCAAAAGCTGTCAGCTACAGTAACAAGTGTAAGATTTCTTCCCAGACTATTATTTGTGGTGTTTTTAAAAGCAGAGATTTATACTGGAAGCATGCTTTCAAGAAAGTATTAAATAAAGCAGCCAAACATGCTAATCCTAATATTCACTACAATGCACCTAAACCATGTACCTTTTATTCATTTCTTTAGATAACTAATAGAGAAAGGGGAAAAGAATGTATTAACAATAAAAAACAGAAGTCAACATAATATTAAAGCAAGTAATTTAAAGACTGAGTCTGCTCTTTTCTGTTGATGTAAATAAGCACCACTTCATGAACTTCACTGGAAATTTTCCCATACGCACCAGCAGAGAATTTAGGTCTCCAAGTATTTTCCCCTCTTTAAGGCCATGAATGACTCAGCATGTTACTACGCACCTGCCTAGCTTTAAACACAATTAGTCAGCACAAGGCTTAATTACTTTGCTGAAACAAGTCGTAAGTTACATTTACAGGAGGAGATATAATTTCTACATTAAAACATTAGGGTCCAAATTCCAAGACCAAAATTGCCTCCACATTGCTGACCCTTAGAAGCTCCATGACCTTTACACCAGTTGAGCTGGGAATACTCCCAGGTCATGGGAATCCTCAGCTGTCTCTTTAGCAGCACAAAGAGGACACGGAACAGATCAGGATTAACCCTCCGTTCCTTATAGAAAGGGCTAGAGGATATCGGCATTGCCAGCCTCAAGAGATCAAAAATCATGAGTTAAAGACCCCCAAAATTAGGAGATTAGCCCCCCAAATCATGCCTTTTTTAAATAATAAAAAAAGACTATTTTGGGGAGGGTTTTAGCCTTTTTGTCTCACTCACAGGTCTGCCCATCCCCTGCCCAGCAATTAATTCTGCCCCATCCAGCCCCCAACCCCATCAGCTTAGCCCCCAGTCCTCACCAATTCAGCCCTCCAAGTTCACTCCCCCCAGCTCCCAAATCCTCAGCTTTCCCCCCCCACCTCATTCAGCCTCCCCAAACCCCATCCCCTCAGTCCTACTCCACAGCTACATCTCTGCTCCTCCTAAGCTTCTTCGCACCCCCTCCCAGGTCTAGGGGGACTGCAGTGGGTCCCTTATCCCCCTTCCAGGCCAGGGGAGAAGCACTTGGGGCTGTTCACAGGAGGAGGGAATGGAGTCACCCTGAGCTGCTGCACTCGTTGGGAATGTCTACACAGCAAAGAAAAACCCGCAGCTGGCTTGTGCCACCCGGCTCAGGCTCATGGGGCTCGGGCTGCGGGGCTATTTCATTGCTGTGTAGACTTCTGGACTTGGGCTGGAGCCCAAATACTGGAGTCCTCCCACCCTGCAGGATCCTAGAGCCTGGTTTGCAGTTCAAATCCAGAAGTCTATACAGCCATGAAACAGCCCCGCAGCCCGAGTCAGCTGGCACGGACCAGTCATGGGTTTTTCTTTCCCATGTAGACTTACCCTTAAGCTCCCGCCCCGCCTGCTATGAGAATGGTTTCAGGATGTTGTGGGGAGGGGAGGAGAGGGCTCTGCCTGTAGCAGATGACTGGTTATTCTGCCTTGGGGGCAGACAAGTGAGGCCAGCAACTAATCAGGGAGCGCCAATTCTCTAGAGGGCTGGAGCCTCTTGCATTATTGAGAGACTGGGTCCAGCCCCAGCCAAAATCATGTAACTGTAATCTTTAACAACCACACATAGTTAGGGCCCCATTTTTACATCTGACCTGAGACATGGCATATCCAGTGGCACATGCCCCCCCAGATATTGTGATGGGCATTGAGTTAGTACTGACACAGAGGGGGAAGTGCCACTCACTGAGTCACTGACAATTCTTGCAGCAACTGTGCATTCCTATGGGCATAGATTTTGGCCAGTGATTCCTGCATCTAACCCACAAAACATTTAGAGACTGTAAGTAATGGAGAATTTACCACAACCCTTGGTAATCGGTTCCAATGATTAGTTCCCCTGACTGTTAAAAATGTCAGTCTTTTTTTCTGGTTTGGACTCTTCCGACTTCAATTACCATTTCCATTTTCTTCCAATTTCTTGTTACACCATCATTTGCTGTAATAAAGAATCCTCTCATAACAGATATCTTCTCTCTGCTAATTATAGATTGTGACTGAGTCATTTCCTAACCTGCTCTTCAATAGGCTAAATAGTCTGAGTTCCTTTAGTGTCTCACAGTGAGGCATGTTTTCCACATGACAGATCATTCTTTGACCTCTTCTCTGAACCTTCACATGACCCAGCAGTTCCAGACTGGTGTATCTGAGATTTCAGAATTAATTTACCTCAGAAGACAAAGTAGGTCTTAGGATATTATATCAAATGCCATATGTGACTAATATCATTAAGGTTTCTGTTATGAATGTAATTCATACTTACATTTAGGAAAACAACATAATCAAGTTCTTCAGTTTCTGTTACAGTTGTCTCTAAGGTTTCCTTCACCGTAACAATACTTTGCTGAAAGTTAACCATCTGTTCATACAAGTATTCCATTTTCATCTTCTTCACCTCCTCAAAGTTCTGGGTCATCTCATCATAGTGGGCTATCACTGTCTTAACCATCTCTTCATTTTGGTCTTCTAAAAACTGCTCATTTTTCTTACTGTTTTCCTGGAAAATAAAACATGAAAACCTGAGAAGTAAAACTACATCAGTGAATGAATATACATAAAACTCTCTAAATTATGTAAACACCAACTATTAGTCAGGCAGCCTTTGGCATCCTTACAAAAAGACGTATGTAATTATCTAAGCAAGTTCATGTATAAGAAATATCATTAGGTAAATACTTTAAAAACAATGGCCAATATTTTCGAACTTGAGTGCCTAAAGTTAAGGTTTCTATAGTTAGGCACTTAAATAAGAAGCCTTATTTTCAAAGCAGCTGAACATCCAAATTTCCTATTGAAATCAACATAGGCTACAAATACTAAGCACGTCTGGGCATCAAACCACTCATTTAGATGCCCGAACATGAATTTAGGTGCCGAACTTTAGGTATCCAACATTTGAAAATGTTGATCCATGTAAAAGTTTAAAAATTAAACAAAACAGATTGAAAATGCTATCACAATCATTTCCCCATCCAGTGGGGAATATTCCACATAGTGTTCACTGTGCAGCAGCGCTGTATAGTAAAGGAACTATATATTTTTCTCAGTTAATCACTCGTAGTAAGGAAACTTTGTTTAAGGACTAGTGAAACAGATAATTCCTGTTAAAATGATAACATGAAACTACAAAATAGTATAAAATATCTTAAAAGGACTGCCAATATTGAAGGAGGAAAGAAAACAGGAGTAGTGTAGATATTAGACTTACCTCAACAGAATTAAACAGGGATTCTATTTCACTAACCAACTCCTCAAACTTCACTGACTTTTGCTGTAACTCTCTTAGAAATTCATCTAATTGATCCTGAAATAAAAAAGTGGCAGCAATTTTCTAAATATGATGCTTGGGAAATACTGCTTTGTAAAGCTTTCACATAAAATATATATGTAATGTTTCACCTCTAGATGTTATTAGAACAATTGTTAAAATTAATTTCATAGCTTCACCATGACTAGAAAGGCAAGCACAGGAATAGTGGTTGGAAAAGGTAGAATACCAAATTCAAAGAAGAAACAACAATTGATCCTTCAAGGTGCTTATGTGAGCTGTTTCACACCCTCCATTCTCACTGGCTGTGTGGGAATTTGAGGGCGCTCAGCACAGCACAGCACAGGAATGCTCCAGAGACTGCAGGATCAGGCCCACAATGAGAAGTATCTAGGAAACTAAACATAAATATAGATGTTCCTGAGGTTCACTTTTAAATATTTTAAATAAATATACACAATTTAAACTATGTATGTATTGTACACTGAAGGTCTGAACTTCCATTCCGTTTACACCCAAAACTTCCATCAAAGTCACCGGTTGTTTTAGATGTGCAAGCAATACAGAATAAGGCTCTAGGAACAATAAAGACAACATTGACCAGATATTATAATAATAATAGAGCTGTCTCTCTATGCAGTAGTCCTTCTTGACCTTCCTTGAGAGAGCTGGCCATCTGCTCATATGCAATTTATATTTCATAAGTGCACTCGGTTTTAATCAATTTGTATAGTTCTGAATGGAAGGTTAGAGGAAGGTTGGTAGCAGCTTCCTATAATTTGGCAAACTTCCACATCCAAAACATGTTTGAAAAATACCACACGTGACTTCTGAATTATAAATATCATATTCTATTGTAAAATGTAATGTTAAATTGATAAATATTTAGGATTGATCACTTTGAGATCCCAATGTGGAATTCTGTTTGTGAAGATAAAGGCTCTGTCAGTTTTTATAGGTTAACAGCTCATTTCACTTAATATGAATTTCTGCTCTAATGCCAAAAGCTGAGAAGGTGAGCATTGTGTTGTCTTCTTATTTCTTTAGCAATTATATCTGTGTGAGTAGGGAGAACTACACAGACAATCTAAGAGTAACATGAGCTTTGGCTGGTAGAAATCATGTGAAGTCAGACATGTGTTGTGGCCAGATTTAATTACTGGCTGTATCTCCAAGTTCCACAGCCAGGGAATTACATCA
Source organism: Trachemys scripta elegans (assembly GCF_013100865.1). NCBI lineage: Eukaryota > Metazoa > Chordata > Testudines > Emydidae > Trachemys > Trachemys scripta. The sequence continues at coordinate 40,860,722 of NC_048303.1, forward strand.
GGGGACATAGCCATCTCTGGAGTAACTCCACTGGCTTCAGTGCAACTACACCAGGGAAGACTTCAGACCTGTGACTTGATTAGTGACATTTTGGCAGCTGATCATAATTCACAGCCAAAGCAGGAACTGCTGTAGATAAAAAGTGATAAAATGTAGTACATGCACAGACCAGAGAAAAAGAAAAATTAACAGTTGCAAAATTTTGTAAATATTTATATTTGAGGGCAGTATTTCATCATCCTATAATTTTTTATTCTTACTTTTGAATTAGTGTTATAATATACTAATGCAACAGAACACATGCCAGAGATCCACTTTCAGGCCAAATTCAAGGGTGAAATGTATACATTTAATGTTAATAAACCATACTGGTTTTAACAGTTAGTAAGAGAGTGAAAGTAACTTACATGCAAAGAGGCCAGAATGAGATGCAAAAAAGTGCAAGTTAAAGGTGAAATCAATAGGGAATTCTGCTTAAAAACTGATGCAACATGGCTCAGAATTTTTAATAAAGTTCCAATTGCAAAATGGTTATTACTGGTGACTGTGCACAATCCAGAAAACAGCATGACTTTCAGATGCTGGATTCAGATTGCAGAGCTGGTAACTATAAAAGGAATACCTTTTGACAGGTAAACTGAGCAAATTGGATATGGAATAAATGAGATCATAGAGATTAGACCTCATAATACCATTTTTATAGTCACTTTTCGGAGCCGAACTGCAATTAAACATAGACAAGTTTCTAGAGGAGTGAAAAGTGTTTTCACAAGTATTTATATTGTAGGCATATCTTGATGTATTCATTATACATAGTATATTAATTAATGTATACCTATCATAATACTAAATTGTATACTGGCAAGAATAGTCTTGCTAGAATTATGGATGAGGTGAATTTTAATTTCATACCTATATTTTTGAGTTTGTTTCAACCTTTTATATTGGATAGATCTGACAATTGCTATCCTAGAATCTGGCCGCAAATTTTTTAAAACATCAACAATGGTGCACATTTAGGCTCCAGATCAGGCACTTCTCTCCCCTCCGCTGAAGACAATAAGAGCTCGTCTGCACTACCACTACAACCAAATGAAGGAAACTGATTAAAAAACATGAGTCTAATGTGTAGTGAAAGGTAAGATTTTAGCCATGTTTTGTAACCAGGCTAAAGCTTTTGTCTGACCTTTGTACTTAAACTGGACCGCTAACAATCTTGTGACAATGTCAGTGCAAGCATATAGAGGTTACTCTACAAAGTCAAAGTGAAATGAACCAGTGTTACTAAAGTTATGCCTCTCCACATGCCAAAAAATCCCACCTATATTAAGGATGACGCCAGGGGTGAAAGTAAGTTTTAGGCCACTTACTCGTACGGGCAGAAGGGGCGGGGCTGGGGGGAGTCAGCATTCCCCAACCAGCCCTTTCAGGCCACCTGGCCCACGCCGCCCTGGGCTCCTGTGTTGATTTAAAAGGCCCGGGGCTCCGGCAGCAGTGTCTGGAGCCCAGGGCCCTTTTAAATCGCCGGCTCCAGGGCAACTGCTCCCTTTGCTCCCCCCCCCCCCGCCTGTTGGAGGCTGCGGGGGAGGGGGGAAATGGGGCAGGGACATTAAAGCACTGCAGGGCCCTTTGCCGCGGTGGGGGGGGGGCAGGAACATCAAAGCGCTGCCGCGGCAAAGGACCGTCCTTAAAGCGCTGCCGCGGCAGTGCTTTAATGTCCCTGCCCCTTTTGCCCCACCCCGTCGGCGGTCCTGCCAGTACAGACCCTACCAGCAGGGCCGCCGGCAAGGGGAAGGGACAGCAACATTAAAGCTTTGCCACGGCAGCGCTTTAACATTAATAACTCCCACCTTCCAGTGGATTGGGAGCCAGTGCTGCTCACGGAGCACAAGGGTGATGTGTTCATGTTGGCCCAACCCAAGAGGTGAGCACTGCATGTATGTTCAGCACTAGCTGAAGCTTCTGAATGCAAGTGTAGGTGAAGGTAGTTGGACCCAAACTTTTTACTAAGGCAATCCACCCACTACATTATATCTTGCTTTGCAACCCACCCAGGGACCACATTGGGGGAGGAAGGGGCAGAATCATAATCCAGCATCCTTCTCCTCTGCTACCACCTTCTCTTCCTTGTCCTGTGAAGGGGCCACTGACTATCCTCAGCAGTTTCCTCCCACCCTCCACCCCAGCACCACAACCCTAGTCCTGGCCCACGGCGGAAGAGAGGCCGGAGGCGGGCAGGAGGGGAAAGGATGCCAACCCCACAAGGGCTGCTCCTGTCCTGCAGGGCTGGGCCCGCTCCCCACTCTGTGACTCTGGCACATGACCAGGGTCACATTGCCTCTCAAGGTTTGGCCTCAGAAGGTAGGAAGCCAGGCCCAGCCCCATGGGACAGGAGCTGCTGCTGCGGGATAAGTGTGGGGTGTGCTTAGTCTCCAACTCCCACTCCTCCCCAGGGCCTCACTGCACACTGGGCCCATGACCCATCTACAACCTTTCCATGACCTATTCCATGACCCACCATTTAGGAAACATTGGTATAAAGAAAGTGTATTGTAATAATCCAGCCCAAGGATGACTAAAGCATTGACAATTATAGCAAAAGGAAAAGTTCCTGTTAACAGATAGTATATATAGAAACTGAAAACCAAAATACTTGCATTCTTTCTGCTGAATCTGAAGCAGTCTCCAACTAATAATTTCCAATCCCAAATTTGGGCTAAGGTTAAAGATGAAAGATTCATATTTTAAACTACATAGTCAATCAAGTATCAGAGGGGTAGCTGTGTTAGTCTGGAACTGTAAAAAGCAACAAAGAGTCCTGTGGCACCTTATAGACTAAGAGACATATTGAAGCATAAGCTTCTGTTAACAAATTCTTACCTTCATATCCATTACAGCAGTGTCCAGTGTTGTCACATCATGGCCTTCATGCTCCCCAAAAAGCTTGTCAATAGCAGAAATTGGGCACCTGCACTGGCAGCAATAAGTATCAACATGGACCTTCTTAATTTCTTTTTGTTGACTCTCACTTTCAGATATGTCGAGTGATGATTTTTCAGAATTCATCATCACAAAGCCTGAATCCTCATGTTCAATGGGTGTGTCTTGCTCTGCCTCATTTACAGATTCATAACTATGGCTAATCGGCTCAAACGATTCCCTGTCTTCAAACAATAAATCTTCATGTGCCAATTCAGAGGATATTTCATCTTGCAAAAGTTCTTCTTGGGTAATCACTTTATAATCCATTGACTCAGCAAGATGTTCATCAGTCTCCAAGCACTGATCCTCTCTTGTTGAATCTGATGGAAGGTTATCAAAATCAAGTCTAAAGGGCTGTAAGTCTAAATCACCTGATGCCTTATCAAACTTTACTCCAGGTTCTGGAAGGCCAGTCTTAGCTACTTCTAGGATATGCTTTGCTATATCGTTGGCAATATTTTCTCCGACTCTTTTTTCATTTGTCTGCTCACCTGTATCCAATAGGTATTTTTCCCTGTTGATCACACTTTCAAAACGATCATGGTCTAGATCATATGCCTCTTTTGTCATGGGTCGAAGGTGATTATCCAAATATGAAATTAATTGCTCTGGTTGCTGAGAAGTACGAACATATTGATTGCTTTCACTTTCATCAACAGGTGTTCTTCCATGAGGCACGTAATTATCCATTTTATTAACTGCTGCTATTTCATGTTGTTCTTTCCGCTCATCTGTTCGAGGAGTTACTGTCTTTGATTTATCTTGCACAGATGCTTCTTTCTGATTGGCAGTTACCTCAGAATCTAGTACTTGACTGGACTCTTCATGACTCATTTGCTCTGACAATTCCTGGTGTGTTGCTGCAGGTGCATTTTCTTCCTCTCTTTGACTAGAGGGATCATTTCTTGCATCTGAAACATTAAGCTTGCTTCCAAAAGGAACTGCCTGAGTTGGTTGACAAATTGTTACTTTAATATCACTAATAAACGGGATTCTTTCTCCCTCCACAATTTCCCCTTCTGACAAGACCTGGGTTTTGGTGGATTCTTCAGATAAAATATGAACAGATTGCTGCTCCTTTTCAATTACCTCATAAAAATCCTTATGTTTGTCTCCTGAAACCCTCAATTGGCCTGACAGGTCTTTATTAACAGACTGAGCTTTTGAAACTTCATCTTTTTCAGACCCAGCCACGTTGCAAGGAATATCATCTTTAAGAATGTATTTTTCAAAATATATTCCAGTTTCATCGTCTGTGTCAGAATTTCTAGGAAAAGATGCATCAGAATTTCCACTCTCTTCATCAGAAGGAGGCTCATTTTCACCTTTTGCATTTTCTCCCACTGCTTCTGCATAGAGGTCCTTGTATAAAAATGCCAGTGCAGGTGGCTCCTCTAGAAGTTCTGGGTTAATCGCGCTGACTGATGTGGGAAACAACATGGATCGTTCTAACACTCCTTCTTCTGTATCAAATAAGGGTGTGCCTGCTAACTTCTGTTCATCTTCTATATTTATCACTTTTTTACTATAGTCAATTGATTTTTGCATAGTCAAAAATTTCTGAGCATCTACATGAGACTGCATCTTGCTTTCTTGTTCTATCATTCCATAAAAGGCTTCATCTAAGTCATTATCTAGTAAAGTAAATTCATCTTCCAAGGTATTAACATCAGAACTTCCAGTTGAAGAGATGGTTTCTTCTGTATGTTTCTTAGGGTTTGCCATTACAGCATCAAAGGGAGATAGGCCCTGAACAGATAGTTCAGTGGGGGATTTGTCATCAATCAAAGTATACTTTTCAAAATAATCCATCTCAATGGTACCCTCATTAGGATTCAAAACTTCGCCACTTTTATTTTCTGACACAGTGGAAATTTCCTCCTCTGTTTCTACAATTTCCTGAGCATCTACTTCTTCAACCAATTCTTTTTGTTCCATATCTTTAACTCCCGTGTCATCAGCCACTGAGTTTTCAGAAATTTCTCTAGCTGTTCCATATGCTGACGCTTCATGGTCACCACATTCAAACGGTTTTGTTTTAATGAGGGTATTTGTTTCTAAGTATTCTAATTTATCTGGCATGTGTTTGCTTTCTTCTTCGTCCACTGAAGAAATGAGTGGGACAGCATGAATATTCAATATCTCATAGCCTTCTGAAATTATATTAAACATATCTTTTTGTTCATCAGGTTCTGGAGTATATTTGGATTCTTCTGCAGAGTTCACACGTTCTGTTAATTTCTCTTCTCTTGGTAGATAATGTTCAGGCTCTTTTGACCCTGCTTCTACATTTGAAAAATGCTGTATTTCTTCTGCTGTTGAAAGGTTTCCAATGCTAGTTACTGTTACATTATTTACATTTTTATCTGAGACTGGATTACCTGGTAGTGAGGAGTATAAATTATGTGTGTGGCTTTCATTAATGGGCTCTGATAGGAGATTACGGGAAACTTCATTTGAAACAAAATCAGATACCATTGTCATGTCTGATTTATTCTCATTAGCACTTTGGGCTGTTCGTGCTGTCTGAAGTCTACCTGGAAATTGTTTTGATTCAAAGCATTTAGCTTCATTTGGAAAAGACTGAATTTCTTGCTTGTCTGCTTCGTTATTATTTGTAGGATCAGCTGAGCCAGTTTTTGACTCTTCTGACAATAAAGCAGTTTCCTCAAAAGCATAAGCTTGAATTTCTAGTTTCTCTGTTTCATTAAAAGGCCTATCCAAGGTGGTTTTTAACTGTGTTGATGGGTCACTGTCTGTTTCAGCTGAATAAGACTGATTTTCTTGCATCCTGGTTTCATCAATAAAGTCTGATGAAACAGCCATTGACTGTTCAGATGAAGTATATTGTATGTCAGGCAAAGAAGAATCAATATCATGCTTCTCTTCTTCATTAATGGAACCAGCTGAAAAGTTCAACACTTCTGAAACCAAGTCTGGCACTTCATGTGCATCAGGTTGTATTTCTTGCTTATCACTTTCAGCAATGAAGATGGGAGAAGGAGCTGTTAACTGTGCTGACAGCAAGTATTCTGTGCCCAGTGAATAAGCTTGAAGTTCTTGCCCATCTCTGTCATCAGTATGCATTAGTGACATAGTGCCTAACTGTTCAGACATCAAGTTTTCTATTTTAGGTGAATGTAGCTGAATTTCTCGCATCTCTGCTTCATCAGTGTCATATGATGAAAGTAAAGAGTGACACTTTGATTTTGCAGGCTTGGGTCTATATGGCTGAATGTCTTTCTTCTCTTCATCATCAATAGAATGTGACAAAACTAAATGTTTAGGCATAGATTGTGCAGTTACAGGTGAAGAAGATTGAATTTCTTGGGGAATTACTTCATCCACTGAATAATACGAAAGTGAATGTTCAGGCTCCAGTCCTGCAGGTATATGTGAATAACATTGACTTTCTCGGGTTTCTGTATCTCCAATAGGATATGATAAAATTAAATGACCAGATTCCAATTGTGGAGTTGTGGGTGAATAATGCTCAATTTCTTCACTCCCTGTTTCAGATAAAACTAGATGTTCAGACTCGAATTGTGTGGGTACAAGTAAATATGGCTGAATTTCTTCATTCTCTGCTTCTTCAATGGAATCTGATAAAATTCGATGTTCACACTCCAAGTGTGCAGCTTGTTTCTCTGCTTCATCAATGGGATATGACAAATCTGAAAGCTCAGACTCCGGTTCTGCAGTTACTTGTGAATAATACTGACTTCCTTGTGTTTCTGTTTCATCAACAGGATATGATAAATCTACATTTTCAAACTCCAGTTGTTCAACTGCAGGTGAATAAGACTCTTGCTCTTCTGCTTCTTCAATGGAATAGAATAGATCTGAATGTTCAGACTCTGACGGAGCAGTTATGGGAGTGTTGGGCTGGATATCTTGCTGGTCTGAATGTTCAGACTCCAATTGCTCTCTCTCTTGTTTCTCTGTTTCACAAGTAGAATAGGATATATCTAGTTGTTCAGATTCCAGTTGTGCAGTTACAGGCGAATAAGGATGAATTTCTTGCTTTTCTGCTTCCTCGATGGAATATGATAAATCTGGATGTTCACATTTGGATTGTGTAGTTATAGATGGATAAGGTTTAAAATCACACTTTTTTATTTCAGATAAAACTGAATGTGCAGGCTCCAACTGTGTAGTCACAGGTGAATAAAACTGAATTTCTTGTTTCTCTGTTTCCTTGGCAGTATGTGATGAACTAGAACATTCAGAGACAGATTCTGTAGATAGAGACACATATGGTTGAGTTGCTTGCCCCTCTGGTTCATTAATACAATCTGTTGAAATGGTCTTTGTGGGGAAAAATGAATTAGGCTGAATTTCCTGGTTCTCTCCTTCATCAATAAGAGATGGGGTAATGGACAGTGGCTGTTCTGAGATTACATTTGCAGTCTCAGGAGGAAAGGGCTGTATTTCTTCTTTCTCTGCTATATCCATAAGATCTGATGGCTCGGATATTGACCATTCTGATATTGATGTCAAGGGCATGGGTGAACTTGTGTGGATTTCCTGCTTCTCTTCTTCCTCAGTAAGGGATGGTGAAAAAGACAGTGACTGTTCTGATGTCTCATGTAGAGTCTCAGCTGGAGAAGACCGTGTCTCTTTTCTCTCTTCTTGATCAAGAGGAACTGTTACACCCGCATTTGAAAAACTGCTAGATTCAATATTCGTTTTGACATGTTTTATATTATGAAGTGAACCATCATCCCCATCAGTGCAATCCTTTTCAAGATGCACCAAAGAAGGCGAGGAAGGGCTTTGATTTAGGAATCCTTTGTGCTGTTGTTTCTGCTTCCTTTTTATATCTGATGGCGTAGCTGGATCTTTACTACTCTTCTTTTGAAAAAATGTTGGCGTTTCTTCTTCTGAAATTGAACTGAACTTCTGGATTTTAGCTCTTACAGCTCCATTAAGGGCTGGCCTTCCTTTTTTCAGTTTATTTTCTTTACCCATGGACTTTGAGGCAATTGGAGCATGTGACACTGATTCCCCTGTAATGTCTAGCAAATCCTCTTTATCTTTTGAAGTTTCTGCATCCATAGCTTGTGCTTCCAGTTCAGCAGCATTTAACTTCGCATCCTGCACTTTTGCGGGAGCATCTATTAATTCTTGCATCTTCATTCCAGATAAGTCACTCTTTTTGCTACACTGGCCTCCCTTCAAGTCTGATGTCCTATCTGATGATTTACACATTCTTTTCCGGACAGTCTTACCTTCATCCATGAGAAAGATAACTTTCCCTGGGGGAGAATCTACAGATGAACTTTCAACACTACAAAGATCAGAAGTAGCACTTGCTTCTGAGGCCCAAGGAGTGGAACATCTGCTTGAGCTGGTTTCCCATGTTATTCCACTATCTTCACTTTGAACTGTTACCATAGAAAAGGAAGGGTCGGACATGATGCATTGTAGCTTGGGTTTCACATCTTCATTCTGGATAATGTCCTTTAAACTGCAATAATAAATAAATAAAAGTATGGTAGGATCATTTATTATAAAAAATCAATTACAGTAAAATCAAACATACCTAAGGAAAACTATTTTTCAGATTTGCTTAAATACTGTAACAAATATAGTCATAAAAATGTAACATTTTGTCTGACAAATATACTGTTGGCATTGGTAACGTCGTATGTTGTAAGATTGTATAAAGACACTAAGGACTTCAAATTTTATCTCACTTATGCTAGCGTGAGGTCAGAATCTGGCTTTAAAACTTAAAGGAAGCTTAACCTTCAGCAAAAATCTAATCATGAAACAAATCAGCAATATCACTAAAGATCTAAGGCCTAATTCTCCAATGCCTGATACCTTGTGGAGTCATTTAAACCTGTACTATGTTGGTGTAATTGTTGAGTCTGAACTTTTGATGAGCTTAAACTTAACCCAGACTTGATGTCTCTGTCTGAACTTTTAATCAAAGCTCTGACCTGCGAACTACTCATGACACCCCCCTCCCCTTAAGTAGTCATCTCCCCTTTTCTCTTTCTGAATTTACATTTTAACCTGTTTTATCCTGTAGAATCTTGATTGATTATACATGACCATTATGATCTGTTAATCACTTTGTTTACTTCTGTGTATAAATATTGATGCTCACCCCTAATAAACTTGCCACACTTACTCTGAAGCTTTTCAAGCTAAGGATAGTGTGAGCCCGTTGATCAACGAATTGGTGTCTGGTCTCTGACAGATTGTGAGCCCCATACCAACTCCGCACGAACTCGGGTGCTGGAGAGGTGAGTGAGGACTTGCTTTTTACCTAACATAATCGCTGACACACTGATTTGGTAGCATTTTACACCTACTTTGCACAGATGTAAATGACTAATTCAAAGCACAAGGCAGTAGAATCATAGAATATCAGGGTTGGAAGGGACCTCAGGAGGTCATCTAGTCCAACCCCCTGCTCAAAGCAGGACCAATCCTCAACTAGTAGAGATTCAAGCCCATCGTTTATTACTACCTCTTAGTTCTCTTCATCTTCCAACTTTATGAACTTTAATTTAGGTCAATTCTGTGTACAAGGGTGTTACAAATAATAAAAATATTCCTCCAAAATCATGGGTTTATCTGAGTAAGTCCTCTAACATACCAATAAATGGTTAACCATGATTTTATTAAGAAACCTAAAATATTTATGGTACATAAAATTCCAATAGCTATCATTTCTATCAGTGATTTAAGTATATTGTTGCAGGAAAGACCTACAGAACCATTTAGCCCTCCAGCTTTATAAACTACAGCAGCAAAAAGGGTTAAAATGATTAAATAATTAAGGATGAAGTCGCAAACTTATTTCAGTAAAGAAATTTGAATAGTAATATGGAGAAAATAGAAAAGACTAATAGCAAATGTTCAACCCTCTACATTTCTTCAGTACCCAATACCTTAAAAATTTCCATCGAGAAAAGCAAACCACAGAGAAGGCAGAAGCTGTCATCCATTAGCCATCTTGCTATGGAAAAGACCTTAAGAAGCCCTGTAACCTACCTAGCAACTGACTGAAGGAAAACTGCCAGTGTCACCAGCCCCATCTGATTGAGTACAAAGAAGAGCTCTGTGTATGCTCAAAAGCTTGTCTCTCTCACCAACAGAAGTTGGTCCAATAAAAGATAACACACCCACTGAAGCAACTACGAACTCTCAAAGCCTACTTCATGGGATGAGGCAAACTTGCAGCTGAAAGATCCTAGTTCCACTAAATAGAGGGAGATAGTCATGCTTTGAACTACCTTTATCTGGCTAATATAATGTAATTACACAGATAGGAATGAAGAGCTAACCTGTGATATATGAGACTCAAGGATCAGAGCCAGGCGAACTCACTGTGTTAGTGGACACAAGAAGGAGGCTGAGCAGCACTGAGTGTGAGTGAGATCTATGGGAAGCGGGAAGCCTCTGCCTTCCTCCCTGAACCATCAGGTGCAGTTAGTATTGGGTCTCTGGGGAATGAGCCCAGCGAGGAATTTCCATAGGACACTTCCTGTGAACTCCTCCTGGCTGCTGCTGATTTTGTTCCCCATTTAGTAAGGAAAAAGGGAGACCACAGGGCCAGACTTGCCTCCACTGCTTTCACCAGTGCTGGCTATTTTGAGGAAGGAGCCCCCAGATGTCAGAGGATTTCCATAGCCCACACCTGAAAGCTCTTCCTCCCTCATGGAGAGCAGCAACCAGGGAGGGAAAGGAGGCCATGGGCCTTGTGTCCTGAACAGGTCCCTCTGGGTTTGAAAAAATGGTAAAGATCCTCAGAGCTGCACATGACCCAAATACCATGGGTGAGAGAAGGCAGTGTTGGCACCAACCCGATTCAGATTAGTCGGTAGACAGGAAAAGGAAACTGCAGCAGGAATCTTGGCATAGCTGTGCAGGACAACACATCAGGTTGATCCAATGTACTGTGGTGATTTCGTTATCAGGGAGCATCTTACTGCTGTTCTTGCTATTTTACACTTGCAGTGAGTGGTAACAGAGGCATCCACCAGTTTGTTCATTTTGAGCCCTTTTACTTAAAATCTCAGCTCTAGTGGTGAATTTCCTGAGCCCAGACTACTTTGTGCCCACATTCTCGTGTGTTGTAGTAGAGTAACATCTTTACCCATCCAGTATACAGCCTACTGATTGCACGAGGCCTTTGCATACTCCACACCTTGTTACTTTCTCCTCTCCTCACCTAGTCAGAAGGTGCTGACCTATTTGAGAGAGGCTAAAAAAATACTGAAACAAGAAAATACTCTCCAACTCCCATTTACTTTAGTAGGTGGGTCTAGAGCACCTTACAGTTTACAAACTTACAGTTACACCACTGTGACAGTCCCCTCTGGGCCCCTGCCACATCCCACCCACTGGCTGCCAGGCAGCTCTTTCTCCATGCTGGCTAGTGGAACCTCTCACCTACTCAGACTAGTCCACTACTCATCAATCCATTTCTCCAGCGTCCTTCAGGCTGAGGGTAGCCTCTGACCTGCTCTACCGCCTCTCACCATCTTCCTGGCTTTGTCTCCTTTTAATTGCAAGTAGGCTTGCCAACCCTCCAGGATTGTCCTGGAGTCTCCAGGCATTAAAGATTAATCTTGAATTCAAGATTTCATGTGATGAAACTAGGAATACATCCAAACAAAATGGGCAACTAATTGCATGGAGGGCATGTTGTTGTTTTAATGGCAATTCTCCAGACCCTTGTATTGGTCTCCCAGTTCACTTGCCTTCTGAGATTTTATCCTTAACAAAAATAATCAACCCCAAAAGGTATAGGAAATGGTTACAACAATATAATGTCTGGTTATCTTTTGTTTTCTGAATATTTGAGGCTGGGAGTCTGAAGTCTTTTTATCTATATGAGCCAGCTAATGGAAGGAGCCCAGAAACAGCAGTATCTGGACAGCTAACTGATGTTCTTTTCGTGTAATTAAACTTTAATTCCACATGTGTATCAGATTCCACGGGGAATCCTACAAATAAGGGTCTGGTAACTTGCATCATAATAGTTTGCTTGGTGTTTTTCTCAAAGATATGACACATCCTTTCCAAATACCATCACTGCTTTATAAGAAAATATTAGTTCTAAATGGCAATAGAAAAAATAGATGTCAGTCAAGAAGATAATTTCACAAGGTACAGTTCCAAAAGCTAGAGCACACAGCACAGGAGTTTATAAAAACAACTGGTTTATTCATGCCGACAAAGGACATGATGTCTTGTGCTGGCCTTACGACAGGGTTCTGACACTATTTGTTAGTCTCATTGTTTCCAGAAATGACAAAAGAATAACTGCAGTACCTGGCTTTGATAAAATGGTGTGAAAAGTAACGGACCGTGACTTTGCTGGAATTTTATGGAGACTGTTGCTATCAGAACTTTACAACAACAGATTTTAAAAAGGATAACTAGTTTCTGATAGAAACACTGCATTGTAGCACTGACCCCGATCCTGGAAACAACAACATGCATCACTTTACCCACTTGAGCAGCTTCACTGGCTTAATTAGGACTACTTAGTGCAAGTAAGGATTTTTTCATTGTAGGCTCAGGCCCTTTACTTGTATGTTGCATGTTTTTATACACTCTCTCTAGCATTCTACTTTAGAACTTTAAAAATGACCATTAAGCTTTATGCTTTGTCACATCATCTTTGCCAGTTTAAACAAACCACAAGCTGCTGCTAGCTTTTGTTTTCATAGATCTTATTTAAATCCTTCTTCCTCTTGCATTGAACTATTTTCTCCCTACCAAATAATGCTAAGACTGACTCTGTATGGTAGCCTGTCTACTATTGTGTTTCAAATGCAGCCCACCTGCTCTGTAAAGCTTTAGTCTAACTGGGAAAAAACACCAGTTACTATTACCAGCAAATCCTCACACATTCCATGCTGGATAATCATGCTTTAACACCACTGTCCATTACTGTTGTTACTGTGCCGTCCTTGAATGCTACTTTACTAAGCACCTGCCTAAAACACTTAGAATATCTTCAGCACTTTGGATCTCTTTTAGCTTATCCAAATGGCATATATTGTGTACACTACATTTTTACCTACACCACAAACTAATTACTTTTTACCTTTGTTTCTAAAGTACCAGACACCCTCTCCTAGGATGGCCTAGTCTCCAATTGACAAGAGCCCAGTAATTTTTAATCCTGTACATTTTGTTGTATTCTCCTGTCTAAAAGGAATAACTCACAGTATTTTTAATATTTTAAAAAAATATTAACCCTTTTTAGTAGATTCTGAAAAAGTGAAAAAAATGGTCACTCAAAATAACCTCTTCTCTTTGTTGGATACACAGGGTTTGTGTCAGGTTTTTCACAAGCACTGCTACAGCTTTTTTTAACCAGCACTGACAAACTTTATTTTTATTTATTCATTAACTTTGCACTTATCACAGCTGTAGATAAGTACTTTCTATTAAATATACATATTGTTTCCTTAGGCTTTAGATACTGACTCAATAATCCACTGGTGTCCCATTGCTCATTGAGAGCTCACCTGTGTTATATACTAAATGACAAAAAGATTAAATGAACAGTCAGATCTCTCTCTCTAGCACAATATATGAAGCTTGTCAATTTGGGTTCTGGCAGAATGTCAGAGGAAGCAAGCTCCAGAGACAAGGGCTCTCAGCTAAGAGCATCCTGTATAAAGGAATGTCAACAAAAGTGCACTGGATGACCTCAACTGTTGTAACGGAATATGAAAAGAACTGACATAACACAATCACAGCCTTTGCAGGGTTCTAAAAAATGATAGATAGGAAGACAATGCTAAAGTTATTCTGTTTGAGCACTGCTGAGGGAGTCAGGAAACCTGAGTTCTGTTCCTGTTTCTAAACAGGCCTGCTGACTTGCCCCAGGACAAACACTTGACTTCTCTGTGCCCTGGATCATTATACAGTACTCATCTTGCTTTGTAAAAGCACTTAGAAATCTATGGATGAAAAACATTACATAGGTTCCTCTTACGTCCTATGGCAAAACTCCCCCCCGAGTTTAATAGTGCAAGGGCAGGCACTATTAAACTGTGTCTAGAGCTGAATAGGCAACCAGTCCTGCACACAGCTCACAAATGTTAAATTGCAGTTAATGGCAGAGTTGGCTGCAGAATCAGGCATGTACAGCCTTGCAGACAGATTTAACGTATCTTGGACTTTTCTAAAAAACATTTTCAAAACATTAATAGCAATTGTAACTTGCAACAGAGGCACCAAATTTCACTTGTAAACTCACAACCAAGCTACAGAGTGCAGAATTACATCTTATGGGCTTGGCCTTTACATCTTTACTCATATTCCTGAGAGTTTTGCCTAAATAGTAATGACAGGGGAGGACCTAAAGTTCCAAATCTTCATTTTATTTACATTTACAAAAATCCCTAACAGCTAAAAAAAAGTTTAAAAATTTACACCAATAAACCATTTCTGAGCTGTGAACTTGTTTTGCCTTATTTGCACTAAAGGCCAAATGTTAATTCCCATCACAGACCTCCTGGAAAAGCAATGGAATATCCTTAACAATCATGATGTGAGCAGAACTACACTAATTAAATTAGAAGCAAATCAAACTTAGGGCTTGTCTACACTGGAACTTTACAGCACCGCAACTTTCTCGCTCAGGGGTGTGAAAAAACACACCCCTGAGCGTTGCAAGTTTCAGCGCAGTAGAGTGCCAATGTAGACAGTGCACCAGCGCTGGGAGCTACTCCCCTCGTGGAGGTGGGTTTTTTTAGAGCACTGGGAGAGGTCTCTCCCAGCGCTATGCTGCGACTACACAAGCCACATCAAAGCGCGGCCACAGCAGCACTTTAATGTTGCCAGTGAAGACATGCCCTGAGTTGAAAAAACTCAGATGCCCATTAAACACAGCTGTTTGGAAGTCCCTCAGGTAGACCCACCTATCTTAATTAAATGTGGGGTGTACATGAATTGTGCCATTATTAATATAATTGGCTGCTTAAGGAATTTATCACCATGCTTTATCAAATACTCACTGTATTAGAACATTCTTCATCTGCAGCAATATGATGCTATGCCTGAATAGGCAATGGTACTTTGCTTGTACAGTTGGTATTACAATAGCACCCACCCCAGCCAAGAATGAAATCTGATTGTGCTAAGTACCATTCAAATGCATAGATAGAGACACTTCCCGCACCCCCCACCCCCAGAACTGCTATTAAAGAAAGGATATCTGAAGATAGAAGGCGTGAGCTACTCCCATCTGTAGCTTAAAGATGATTGTTTAAACACCATTATTAACTATTTAATTGTTGCTCATAGAAGCAGAAATATCCAGCTGATGACCCTGATTCAGAAACATACTTAAGCATGTATGTAACTTTAAACCCTGCATAGTCCCATTGACTTCAGGGGGACTACACATGTGCTTCAGGTTACACACAGGTTGAAATAACTTCCCAAATCTGGGCTAAAGAGCTTTAACAGCATGGTTAATATAGATGCCAAACATGCAAGCGATCTTTTGGGGCATGTAGTCCATTCTCTTTGCTAGTACAGGACTGCTCCTATAGTACATTTTGGTACAGTAGGCTTGGTCACCTCTACTTTGAAATAACTCCCGTGATGGGGATTTCCACTCTTTCCTTTGGGAGAGTAACTCACAATTGAATGGATCTCACAATCAAAAAGCTTTCCTAATGCTCTGGACTAAGTTCTCCTTTTCTTAATCTCATTCCTTTACCCCTAGTTAGAGCCAGGGAGCAGAGGAAAGATACCAGAGAAGAGGCTCATGGCAAAACTGAGCATTATTATGAGTAGAGTTACACCATTTTTTCTTCATCTTGTTGACCTCTGCCCATGAAGAACTTTCCTGGTAAGGTTCCAAATCACTCCAAAATTTGATAGGCTGCTGAGAAGCTTTGTATAACCAAGAACAACTCCTATCACTTGGGTGGCTGGAAGTGTATTACTCAAACCACTTATCAAATAGACTTCAGAAAGTATTTTTCAAACATTATTACTTATTTTCCAACTCTGTTTACAATATACATTTAACAATGATGGATTCTGTCCCCACACAACAACCTCCTGCTCTTGATCTACATTAGATGGACACGGATGGGCGCAAGGTGTCCCACTGATATTAGTGAGGTTCTGCAAGGGCACAAGGGTTTGCCCACATGGATCAGATTGCAGGATCAGACCCAGGATCATGGCGCAGAGAGGATCAGAACTCAGATTTCTGGCTCCCAGTCCTACATGGAGAGCACTCATCCAAGCTATTTCTCAGCAGTTTCTCTATGTTAGAAACTTTGGTCTCTGTATAAAAATGCCTAAAATCAAACAGTATTCTGTGTTCCTTTTCACCCCATTAATCAGTCACAGAAGGCCTCAGATACCTGGTGGAAAGAGCTTAGAGTCCTCCTTCCGCACCCGACTGCTGACATGTAAATCCCCAGAATAAGTAAGATCAATATGTAACAAAAAGTCAGCCAGAAAGGGAGGGGCAGGAGATGCCACTCCAGCTGGCATGCTGCAGACTCTTTAAATAGAAAAGCCTTCAGTGCTCAGGATAGGCACTTACAGAATAAAACTTAATTACAGACAAATTAACCAGAAAGCCTCGCTGGCAGATTCTCATTTGTTTTATTCAAATACGCTTTGGGGGAGAAAAAGAAAATAGGCCTGGATCCCAGGTCCCCCAAGTGTTACGCCCTGCCTATGCATGCAGAGCTTGTCCCTTTCTGGAGAGGGAGTACCTGTTAGTCAGCTCCGCCACTTCTTGGGGCTCCACCAACCCTTCGGGGACTTCATCCTCTATAGAGGAAATCTCAGACACTCTGTCGCACTCAGAGCCAGAGTAACCCTCCATTCAGTTCAAGCCTTTGCTGAGATTTTTACCCCCTACTCCGTCCTCCCCAGGGTTGCCTGAAGCGACTGTCATCCCCAGCAGCTTCAGTCCTCCTGACTCAGGGGAGTCTTTAAATAGAAGGCAGGAAAGTTACAACACCAAGTTGCTGTTGCTGCCTAGGTCTTACCACTGGGTCCTAGCACCAGCCTCACCCCAGCACGCTGTGAATAATAAAAGGGACAAACCAGCAATTGCAGCCACTTCTCTGGGCTACTCAAGCCATTCACAAACTCAGCTCATTTTTGCTACTAAGAAGTTTTTGGTAACAGTGTTTTATAGCCAAGCTCACTGGCTAAATGAGCAGAGTTACAAAAAGAAACACAAATCAGGGCTCCAAGTGACCTTCCCCAACCAGAAGAAAGGTAACACATGGACAGTGTGGGGCTATGAGAGTGGGGGAAGCAGATATGTAGAAAGAGTTGAATTGTGTCTCAATATCAGTTATTAAAGGCAAAATAAATGTATATAAATGTTTAACAGGGGGCTCTGGTGTAGAACCCTGCATAAGGGTTCAGAATAAAATGTGTTTTTCTTTAAATTTTTAATAAAGATTAAAATATTAAAAGAATACACAGCCTTAAAAATGAATGTAGTGCTTGTGAAAGGTGTCAGGTGATCCTGGGGTTTCAAGTTTCCTATCCTTACTTCTCGAAATTGGAATACTGAGTTTATGCACCATGTGAGGGGAGCCACTTCAATACCCTTGGTTTGAAAAACGTAAGTATTGTAATTAGGCATTCAGTTTATAAGGTAATGGGAGGCATGACTAGATTTACTGCTGCTACAGTATCTTGAAACAAGTTATGACTTTCCCTTTCCTTCCCATATGGTAACTCTGCTAAATAGTAGTTACTAAAGCCTATAAAGCAGGGGTAGGCAACCTATGGCACGCGTGCCAAAGGCGGCACGCGAGCTGATTTTCAGTGGCACTCACACTGCCTGGGTCCTGGCCACCGATCTGGGGGCACTGCATTTTAATTTAATTTTAAATGAAGCTTCTTAAAGATTTTAAAAACCTGATTTACTTTACAGATAACAATAGTTTAGTTCTATATTATAGACTTATAGAAAGAGACCTTCTAAAAACTTTTAAATGTATTACTGGCACGCGAAACCTTAAATTAGAGTGAATAAATGAAGACTCGGCACACCACTTCTGAAAGTTTGCCGACCCCTGCTATAAAGAAAACAATTCACTAAGATGTGGATGAAGACACAGCTGCAGTTTGACAGCTACTGATACTACGTATTGTTATTGATAAGCAAACTAGCAGACTAACAACATCTGCTTTTCCTCCTCAACAGATGGAAATCAGCCACATTTGCACTGTAATTATTCTCTACTATCATACAAACTGGGCTGCTTTTCACAGGCAAGGAGAAAACTATCTTCAATATTCCTAAATTAGAATTAACCAAAATGAAGTGCTTGTCACAGTTCAGGGCAACTGCACCTGTATTTCCCCATAGTGGTTCAGCGATGGCACCCACCATCAGGCTTCCAGCTCCCCTAGCCATCACCTCTCTTGGGCGGAGACATGGGTTTCACTTCCACCGGGGAATCTCCAGGCTGCACAGTCTCCTGACTGTACTGGGATGTCCCAGTAGGAGACTCTGCCTGCTTACTTTCTCTTCAGAGTCTACCTACAGAGTAATTGCCCACAGTTACAAGTTACCATGCAGCACTTCCTATGCAAGCACATTTTCCCTCTTAAGGTAAAAGCACTACAGAGAAAACATTAAAACAAATAAATAAATAAAATGAACCTACACACATGCTAATAAGCTTACCAGTGATGCCCACAATCTGAACATGGGTTCTGGCAGGAGCAGTCCTTCAAAACCTCACCCAAGGGGTTTCCCTTGTGGTTTCGAGTTCATCACAGCTTTAGCTCAGAACAAGCACCCACTCCAATGGGGCCTCAGTAGGCCAAGTCCTTCAAATCTTCCCTAAGGATTGGGGCTCTGTTGTATTAATTTATATGGTATAAATGGATCAAAGGTGTTAACATCACCCAATCACTGTTCAACATTAAGCAGTGTTAAACAAGGTCCAGGGTTTGATATACAGAGGCCTCAACCTACTTTCTACCTTGGAAAACACACCATTAATTTTTTTTTATTAACGATAAAAATGGAAAAACAGTTAAGGCATTTGAAATGTAAAGTATTACATAAAGCCTTTATTTTAGCAACGTCTCTTGTTCTCTTTTGAGCTGGAGAGTCTTTAGGAGGCAAACTCCCTGGCGTGGCAGTCTCTTAGGTGGTATCAGAGATGGTGATAACTGTCCTTTGGGGGAAAAAGAGAAGTTAGCAGAGATGGGACGAAGCTGCTGCTGCTGATGTTAAAGTTCAATTCTGTTTTTATTCCCGGGGATGTTTGGGATGCAGCTGGAGCTGGTAGAGGTGGCAATGTGATCTGGGTCCCTCTCTCTCTGGCCTGGCCAGGACATGTCCCAGGATCAGGAGGATGACAAAAGGCCGGGGGTGCCAAAATATGGTGGGGGTGGCAGCAGCCATGATGGTGAAGCTCATTCCAGTGGCCCATTTTTCTCCCTATCGTTTCTTTCATTAGCCACCCAGCAAGGGAATGGCGGGCTAGCCCATCCCCTCATTATTTTGTCCACCAATTGGGCCTAGTTTCAGACACACCAATTTTGGATCACTGATTTCGGGCTCCATGTTTTTCTCATTTACCAAGCATGATCTTAAAAGTCTGAGTTACATCAGGAGCCTTTTTTTGGGGGTGGGGGTGGGTGGTGGGGGACTAATTCAATCTGTCTCCCTTTTGTACCATTTCCATCAACATTTGTTATTATAGGTTATTGTGATATTTTATGAAGTTTCTTACGCTTTTTACAGTTCACAATTATGGTAAATCTGTAGGCCTTCCATGATCGAGAGGTTCTGTCCATTTGCTGGATCAGGATATTTATCCAAGAATCCTTTGTCCATTGGTCCCTAAAAAAATCCAGTTTGAACTAGTATATGGAAAACTCCCAAGGCAGTGGCTTCAAAGGGCAGATAACCAGAGGAGTTAAATTAGCATCCCCGTCCTCCTACACCAGATACACGCATTTCCACAACAACACATGCACAGTTGCATTTTTAATGCAACTGACGCAAAAGGTATTAAGCCTAATTCAATAAGGTTTAAATTAATTCAATAAGGTTTGTTCAGGATATAGTCAGTCTGTCACATTGTCATTATATTTATAATGGGGGAACCTCCCTCAACTGAGATTTTGAATACAGAATCCTAAATGAACCAGAATGTTGTTTCTTGATACTTTGAATGAAATAAAATAATTCCATATTTTATTTGGCAATTTAAATAAATTGCAAGTTGTAAATCAATCATCAAGCTCTGGTTGATATCACAAGATTAAGGAAGTCCAGCAGGACTAATTTCTGAATATAAGCCATCTCTCTAAAGCTAAATTACAAACTTGGGTGCCAGAGTCATCTCACCCAAAGTGTTTCCTATGTATAGATAAAGCATTTTTGTTCCCCTTGCCCCAAGCAGTGAGACCTGTTAGGTACATGATGTACAATGCAGTCTCTGCATCACAGATCATTTCTTACACAATTACCTTGATTTAAAGGGACATTAAAGTAGATTATGCCCCAGGTTTGGCCTTGGTCACTGAGATGGAGGATCAGCTGAGTGAAAGATTCTTCAAGTTACTAGAGAACAGTGTTATACCTTCTTCTATAAGAAAAGCTACCCTGGAAGCATCTCTGTAGGTACACAATGCTATGGATAACACAGGTATAGATTCGTTCTTCCACACAGTGAGTGCAGTGTCATTGCTTGCTCCCACCACCACTGATTTAAGTGACCAGAATAGCATTCTCAACTTCGTCCTGTATCTCTCACAAATTGGCTTGTTCTTTAAGTAGACCAAAAAAGATTCTACATATCCCTTTACAGGGTCTTCTTGTAAACACCACACTTAATGGGTAACAAAGAGATTGATTTACGTTAGTACATGCAAACATTAACAAATAAACAGGAATGCGAGAGAACACAACATTAACAAGCATTCAGAGAGTTTAAGGCCACAATGCACGATTAGGTCGTATAGTCTGACCACCTTTATGTCACAGGCCATTACATTTCACCCAGTTACCACTCTGTTGAGCCAAATATCTTG